>NW_020955996.1:0-6096 GCF_003031625.1 Empidonax traillii | reverse complement strand
GGACTCTATGGTAGTTGTCATTTGTGCTGTTTTAATGTCAGGTTCAGTCAGTGTCAGAATTTTGCTTTTTGCTTTTTGAATACTCGCTTCTAGAGCCCCTGGTGTTTCATCAGAGATAGCAGAGCTTGCTCCCAGTTGCACTACCTCAATATCAGCACTAGATCCCTTTGGATCTGTTACCACTTTTGACGCTAAAACATCAGCTTCAATTGGGAGAGTTTTAAAAGTGAATCTTGGTATTTTTAGTTTGGGAATTCTCACGATTACTTCTGGGCCATGTTGTGATTGGTCCACTGTTTCCCCTATTATTCTGGTAGATGCTTCCATATAATCTAGAGCTGGACTTTTCAGGCCAATAGATCCTTCTGGTTTTTGTAACTGCATCTCTGCTGTGCCTATATCACTTTTAGATACTGACTCAGCTTCTGACTTTGTCCCATTGATATTATCTTCAAAACCCTTGATTTCTGAATGAAACATTCCAAACTTCGGAATCTTAAACTTGTATGCTTTAGTTTTACTTGTTTCTGCTCTATCTTCTACTTGCACTTCCACTCCTGCAGACACATCCTTTTCAACACTTTTCACTTGAAATTTCATTTCAGGATCTACTCTAGTAATTTTAACATTCGTCTTCACTCCTGGAACTTCTACCTTTAGATCTTCCAGCTTAGCAGTAACGTAAGTACCATCTTCTGATCCCTTTGTTGTAGACCATTCACACGTAGTCCTTTTTAACTGACTTTCTTCCCTGTCTTTTCCTATAATTTTCACCTCACCCTTTATCTTTCCTTTTTTAATTGTTGCCTCTTTATTTTGAATATCTAACTCTTCCTTTGGAAGACTAACATCTATTTTCGCCTGTGTTGCATCCAGAGTAACTTCAGTTGATGATGGTTTGCATCCTACTCCTGAAGTCTCTAACTTAGTGGAACTTTCTACGTTTGGGACTTCCATATCCTGCGGTTTGACTTTATGCTCTTGATAAGTCAGAGTACCTGTAGGAAACTCACTTATCAAACTGTTGTCTTTGTCAATTTCTGAAGCCCTTAGGTATGATTTAGGCAATTCTGCTGCAGACACTGTGAATTCTGAAGTATGCATTTTTTGTCCTTCTGCACCACGCTTAACTATGTCTGCGTAAGTTTCAGTTTTTGGAATATTCACTCTACTATCTGTTCTTTCTGTGGACAATGAAATATCTCCTTCCATCTTCGACAAGCTAACATCAGAACTCTTTACAGAATCTTCAAATTTTTTAATCCCTTCTTTTCCAATAGTGATTTCAGCAACTGCATGTGGTAATGAGAAGGTATTTTCGGGAATACTTGTTTCAGTTTGTACTTTTGCAGAGGGAATGCTCACCTGAGCTTTTTCCATACTTCTTTCAATATCAGCATCACTCTTTTTTTCCTTTAAGGATGTCCTGCCAAATGCAGGTATTCTAAATTTTGGCATTTTAAACCATCCCTGATGTTCTTCAGTCCGAACTTCTTCAGCTTTTATTTCATGTTCTTCTTTTAATTTGATTTCTTTGTCCTCAAGACTCTCAATAGCTCCCTCTGTCCTTGGTTTAGACACTGACTGGGGGCTTATGTCTACTTTTGGAGCTTCAATGCCACCAGTCAGATCTTGCGGTGTTTTTATCTTACAAACAACTACTCCAGGATCTGACATATCAGATAAAAGTTCTGATGCTGGAACTCCCGCAGCAGTGTCAGCAATTTCATTTGTTATTTTTAGCTGAGGTTGTTCAGCTTCTAGTTTTGGAGAGCTGATCTCTGCCTCTGGGCATTTCCCTTTTGTTAGGGAGATTCCAAACTTTGGTTTCTGGAATTTGGGAATTTTCATCTTCCCTTCAGGACCTTCCAATTTCATTTTTCTTCCATCCACAACTGATGATCTTTCTGTTACTATATCAGGGCTCTTCAGTTCAACTGAAACTTCTCCTTTGGGGAACTTAATACCTGTTTTTTGAACGTTACATTCCTCGGTAGAGCTTGACTTTAGGTCAACCTGTTGAAAACTCCCCTCTGAGGGAGTCAGAGCAGCATCAATCTTTGCTGAGCTGATTTCCATTTTGCTTTGAGAAGTTTCAGTTTCTATTTTGGAAAATTCCGAAGTGTGGAACTTAACATCAGCCACTTTTATGTTTATTTGTGCCCCTTCTTCGGTCCTTTCAGAATGACTTCTTTCTACATCAGGTATCTGAATTGAATCATCACCCTCTCTTTCTGTTTTAAGAAGAGTAGCATCAACTTCAACTTTTGACAAATGAGACTGAGATTTTGGAACCTTGATCTTGGAGAGTGAAATTTTAGGCATGACAAATTGAGGCTTTTTAATTGGACTTTTTTGTTCAACTTTTCCCATAGATATTTCCATATCAAGGGCTGTCCCACTACCTTCATCATCCACTGCAGTTCCTCTCACTTCTGTGTCTATTCTGCTTGACATTACAGCAAGCTTTTGGTCTTCCAGGTTTGCTCCGGAATCCAGTTTAACACTTGCTTCCTTCTTTGGTGACCAACTGAAGGATGGAAGTTTGAATTTTGGCATTCTGAAATGTCCTTCTTTCTCTTCTCCATCTCCATCTGGCTTTATTTCCCCTTTGATTTTTAGTGCTGAATCTGAATCCTGAATATCACTGTCTGGTTTTCGAATAGAAATGTCAGCTGAAGGGAGGTGAACATCAACCTCTAATGCCTTACTGTCAATTTTGGTCATTTGGACTTGAGGGCTGTAAGTCTCTATTCCTGTGCCACATTCCACCTCCAAGTTTGGTCCTTCAACAACAGCAATGTCAGATATTTCTACTGTTGCTTTTAGCTGAGGAACCTTGACTTCTGATTTGGATTGGCTGACCTCCTTTTCTGGCCCTTTCCCTTTAGAAAGTGTAATTCCTAACTTTGGCATTTGGAATTTAGACATTTTTGTTTTCCCCTCAGGACCTTCACCTTTTATTTCTACATCGCTCACAGATATTTCACTTGATGTTCTCTCAACACTTGTGTCAGGACTCTTCATCTCAAGTGAACCTTCAGCTGTCATCTTAATATCTGAGGTGGAAAGGCTGGCATCAGCAGCAGCTGATTTCAATTTTAGATCATCTTCTTCACACATTGGAAGTATGACCTCACCTGTAGGCCTGCTAATATCCATGTCTATTTCAGGAGCTTTGATTTCTGGTTTGGAAAATTCCAAAGTTGGGACCGTAACTTTTGGCATTTTTATGCCTATTCCTGAACTTTCTCCACTAACCTCTTTCTCAGATTTCTGTATTGAAATATCTTCTTTTTCTTGTTTGGAACCACAAACATCAGTCCCCTGTACAGGCAGAGAGACTTGGGCTTTCTGACCCTTAATTTTAGGGAATGAGATCTTTGGCATGGTAAATTGGGACCTCTTACTTCTAACCTTTTCACCATCTTTTTCTATAGACGTATCAAGTTCTACATGAACGTATTGATTCTCAGGAGTAGGAAAAGTTAATTCAGAGCCTGTGTCTCCAGATAAAGTAGACAAAGAGGGCTCTTCCAGATGTTCCTCAGCCTGAGACGGGACAATAGCTTCTTTCTTTGGTGACCAACGAAATGAAGGCAGTTTGAATTTTAATGATTTAGATTTGTTTTCTTTCTCCTCAGTATCCTTCTCTCCAGAAATTACTTCGTGTTCTGCCTTGCAGCCTAAATCTGCGTCATGGATTTCTCCTTCTAATTTTGGCATGGTAACTTCCATTGGTGAGATATTGGGATCCAGTGTTGGTGCATCCAGAACAACTTGAAGTGAAGGCTTGTGCACCTTGACACCTAATTTGGCATCAGAGATCTGAGTTGGTTTTCCAATATCAGGATCAGTTATATCAGATGTTATCCTTCCTTCGGAAATATCAGATTCCACTTTCAAACCAAAGTCACTTTCTGATGCTTTACCCCTAGACCGAATTACAAATTTTGGTTTTCGGAATTTAGGAATTTTAACAGTAACATCTGTGTCACTAAAAGATACTTCAGCAGCTCTTGTTTTACTTTCTGGCTTAAGACCTTCTTGCTCCACAGAACCATCTTCATTTAAAATTTCAAAATCTGAAAGATTTTCATCTGCAAGAGGTGGTATTTTTGATTCAGATTCTCTTAGATTAATCTTGTATTTAATAAGTGCAATGTCCTCTTTTTGAAATGAGGACTCAGGGTCAATTACACATGAACTCAAATCAACTTTGGAGAAACCCAAGCTAGGAATTCTGAACTTAGAAGTTTTAGATATATTGTCTCCCTTTATTTCTGGCAAAGGTTTAGAAATTAAACTACCTGAAAGAACAGCAGGAGCCTCCTCTGTAACAGAACAACTAAGAGATTCTGACACTGAAACATCAACTCTGGACTTACTTTCTGCATGAGGCTTGAAACTTCTGGAAAGAGAAACCTTAGGCATTCTAAACAGAGAACTTCCAGATTTACCCATCTCGTCCTCTTTAGAAGACAAAGATTCTACATGAACTTCAAAAGTAGGCACCTGAACCTCAGACCGAGGTAGGGTCACCTCCACTTCGGTGGTTCCTGAGGGCAGTGTCACATGGGGCTCCTTGAGGCTCACGTCCACCTCGGCCGCTCCCGAGGGCAGCGTCACCTGGGGCTCCTTGAGGCTCACGTCCACCTCGGCGGCCACGCTGCCCTTGGCCTCTCTGCTGCTGGACCAGCCAAAGGAAGGCATGCCGAACTTGGGCATCTTGAACTTGCCGTCCTTGCTCTTGCCGGCCTCCTTCTCTGGGGCTTTTGCTTCCCCTTCCAGGCTGAGGCCCGCCTCGGGCGCCTGCACGTCAACGCTGGCCTTGGGAAGGGTGACGTCCACGGAGGGCATGCTGATGTCCACCTTGGGAGCCTTGATGTCAGTTTTTGATAGTTGTTCGTCCTTTTTTATTTCAGTTTCAGGTGTTGACATCAATATTTCTCCATTAATGTTTGGAAAATCATTTTCTACCTTGGGAGATTTTATTGTTATTTTTTTTGGACTTGGCTGGTTGACTTTTGTCTTTTCTTTGATATCGTTTTCTTTTATTTTTCCTTTTGATATCTCAGTTTCAATTTCAAGACTTGGAACCTTCATTTCTCCTGTTGATCCACATATCTCTGCTTCTGGTCCTTCTTTTAGTGTTGCCATTTTTCCTTCCATTTCACTTATTTGTCCTTCAGTTTTCCCTGTTTCATCCTTGGTAGTTGACCAGGTAAATGTAGGAAATTTTAACTTTGGCAGTCGGAATTTGCTTTCTTTTCCCTCTATATCTTTTTCTCCTGTCTTCATTCCAATTTCTAACTTTACGGTTTTGTCACCTGTGGGCATGCCATCTTCTTCTATCCTTTCCTCTTTTACAGTATCTTCTGATTCACCTGTGCTTTCTTCTCTCGCTATTTTCATGTCCGTTTTAGGTGTTTTGGTCATTCTGAATGATGGTATTTGTATTTTCCAAGAAGATACTTCTGGTTCTGCATCAGATATGCGTGTTTTCACATCCAAATTCTTACCATCCTCAGAAGTTGAATCAGTTGTTTTTTCTGGTATTGAATGTGTAACATCACTTCCCTGTTTGGTGGTTTCAGTCTCTGTCTCTTTTCTTTTGGGCAGTGAAATCCCAAATTTTGTTTTCTGAATTGTTAATATCTTTGTGTCTTCTTCTTCTTGTTTTTCTCCTGCTTCCATTGTGTCAGATGTGTTTAATTCTGCTTTTGCAGTGCCTATTTCTAGGCCTTTTACCTGTACAGATCCTTTAGCTGTGTAACCCATCAAGTCTATGTTAATTTCACTTTCTCCTTCTTTTTTAACTGGTGTTCCTTTCTGTTTCTTTTTTCGGGATTTTGATGATGCCTGTGGTGTTTTTTCAGTTGGAGTTTCTTTCAGATCTGGTTTTTCTAAACTGGGCTTTGATATCTCTGTTGTTATGTCTGGTACTTCAGGTAAAGTAAATTTTGATGTTGATTCCTTGTCTTTTTCTTTTTTAATGCTTATTTCAACTTCAGGGCATTGTTTTACATGAGATGGGATGCCATTTTTCATATCTTTTAAGTCTTTTGTTAAAGTTTCATGTACCTCCCCTGTTTT
>NW_020955995.1:277524-287384 GCF_003031625.1 Empidonax traillii | reverse complement strand
AAAAATTGTAAAGGAAGGACTTAAGAGCAGTCTGTACAACAGTCAGACACTGAAAATATCTGTAATTTGTATTGATTTATTCATAGAATCATCAAATGGTTTGGATTTAAAGGGATCCTTACCCCACCATATCAAGGACACTTTTCACTAGACCAGGTTGCTCAGGGCCCCATCCAAGTTGGCCTTGAATACTTCCAGGGGTAAGGCATCCATAGCTTCTCTAGACACTACTATATAGTCCTGACACAAAAAGATAGTGTATAGTACTATTTCTGAGTTTCAGCACAAGAGGTGGAGCTTAGGCAATGATCAAGAGCAAAAGAAAATACATATCACAATATGTGATATGCAAGGTTTAGGCCTTGATTGTGACATGGCTTACTGCTGGAGAATCTTATCCTGTTTAATCAGTCAAATTATTACAAATTTCAGAATTAATAAGTTGAATAAGAAAAAGTTCACTGTATTGAAGATGAAGTGGACTAGCTTGACCTTTCCCCTCTTCTAGCTTTAAGGACTGCATTTCAAAGTACTCATAATTTCATTTCACTCATATTTTAGAAGCTAATTTGGTATTTTGAAATTTTTTATACTTTTGTGCTTTTCCTTTAGTATGTCTGACTTGTTACCGGTATGTCACCAATAACATAATATTTATTTGTGAGAATCTGAATTTGAGCAGTGAATTTTCATCTTTCTACTTCATCAGGCAAAAAGATTTAAATATTTTGGTATTGATGAGTAAAAGTAATTACCTCTAAAGATAAAAAGACACAGTTTTTTTCTTGACTCTGCTCAGATATGGACTAAACGGCATCAAATCAGCCGTGGCAGCTACTATTAGCCTGCAGCTATAGCAACACCTTTCCCCCAGCAGGAACAGTTGTAGAGCAAGGAGTCTTAACGGTAGCCACAGGGGTATACCTGGAGAGAATATTAAAAATGTCTGTATGCAGCATTGTCATATGATAGTGAGTGTTGAAATGTAGAATGATTTCTCCAGCACAAAAAAATCTATTAAAATTAATTCAGAAATACCTCTGGGATAAATTTGGTGTTGAAGAATTCTGCAAGACATGCAAATACTTTCAGCTTTGATAAGGGAATTCATTAAAAGCCCAGGGAAAGTGACTAACCAGAAAATTGAAACTGCCACAAATTTCTGCAATAGTCCAGGACAGTGTGAAAAGATATTTATCTTATCCTTTTTGTAAACATACTCTAATTTTAATAAGGGAAACTTTATAGCAGTTACCAGATTTCAGGTTTAGTTTTATGGACATCTATCTGCTTAACAGCTAACACATGGTCCAGTGCAGTCTTCTAAGAATATAACATTAGGGTTACGTACCTTCTCAGTGCTCTTAAATCCACTGCAAGCCTTTTCTGTACATTTAAGAGAAATTTTAATTTTTTTTTTTATATTTATTTACTTGGTATGTACATCAGGAAGAGACTATGCACAGTGTACTGTTACCTCCAGAACCATCGATGTGCATATAGCTATTTAGGTTTGCAGGTCATTTGAAGAGAAGTATGCAAAGTAGGAAGTTCATTATGTTTGTCAAGGATAGTACAGTGCTTAGTCACAGTGATCTAATGTGCAACTGTATACAAGAGGTTGTGTTACAAGGTTATCACTAATACAGCCTCCTTTGTACTTTCAATTTTCTGAATTGGTCAGATAGTCCATAGTGTTATGATGAAATTGGGATTTTAATCTTCATTTAGTCCTCTTGTGTGAACAGTCCTTAACCACACAATAACTTACTCTTTATTGCACAACACCTTGCCTTATAATACACGTTTTTTTTAAAAAACCAAGTAAACAGTATTTTATTTTTTCTCACTATTGAATGTATGCCAAAATTGCACACAATTCAAATTTCACTGAGAAATAATTGTTTTATGAGTTTTTTTGTGTGCTTGCATCTGTAGTATGGAAGTGCTTCAAGAACATTCATTTATCCTCACAATATGCTTTTATCTTAAAGCTGTTTTTACAGATAAGGATCAGGGACACACAGAGGTATAGGGAAGTAGTATCCACTAGTTTTCAAAGTCCTCTTTGGTATCTCTGTACTTTTTAGGATGAGTTAGTGTTTTGGCTCACAGGTATTTGTTTTAGTGTGCTGTGATTTGCAGAAGTGCTGGCCCCTTAGCTGGCCAATTCAAGGATAGAGGAGTATCAAGCTAGTGATGAACTGTGGAAAAATGTGTGTGTGTGATTTACTATATATTTCCTAAAAGCACTATGAAGAAACAGTGCAATTTCTGTCATGCACATTTTTCAGGACAACATTCAATTCCTTTGTCTTTGTGAATAGTATGTCTTTTCTTGTATTTTCCTGCTTCAGGTGCTGTGTACTTCCAACTAGGGAAACAAACAGTGGAGAGGATCCTACAAATAATTCATATCTAGTTTATGTATATATGAGTATATAGTTTAAAAATTGCCTTAAAATGCTTGTGTGGCAACTCTAACGGAGAGAATGTAGTGCTGTTGTCTTTTGTGCATTTGTCAGCTTAAGGTGGTTCAGCACCCAAATGCAGGGGTTCATTTATTAACTTATTAAAGACTTTCAGTTCAAAGAGCAGCAAAATTTGTCATTCTAGACAGAGACACATTTCTATTCATTTTGCTCTCAGAAATATGCTTTTGCTAAGATAAATAAACTAATAAATGATAGCAGAATGATAAGTATGTCAGCATAAAATACTTGAATGCAAATCATTAAAGTCTGATTTAGGTGAAATGAGACCTCACAATAGGCAGAGTTGGGCAGACTTAACAAAATGAGTGGCAGCATTCATCAGTTGCTGCAGTTGCAAATGGCTGGTGTAAATATCACTTTTCTTTAGGTTTTATATTGTATAACGTAATTTGGAAGCCTCAGTACTGTATTCAATAGAACATAAATAGATAAAATTGATTAAACTGCTTAACCTCTAGCACTTTGGGAATGTACATTCTAAAAAAGATTGAATTTAGATAATTATCTTAAATTTCTTTCTTAATACAAGTCATGCCATGCAACTTCAGATATTTCCACATAGTAAATAGAGCAACGATTTTGATTTTACAATAATCTCTTTCTTACATCTAAATGATAAAAATAGCTGCAGCATTTTGTTGTCCTGATCTGTGTCCTTTTTAAAGCACTTATTGTGATATTTATTTTCAAAGTATCCTCATTGCTTTCTGATAGTTGGGTGCTACAATAAAAATATTGTTACAATTGAAAACATGAGTTATCATAGAATGGCTTATGTTGGAAAAGATCTTTTCATTAAGTCCAACCACTAACTCTGCATTACCAAGCTTGCCACCAAAACATGTGCCTAAGCACCAGAACTACATGTCTTTAAATACCTCCAGGGATGGTGACTCATGCATTTCCTGCACTTCCACTCATGTACAGCCTGTTCCAATGCCTCAGAATCCTTTTGCTGAAGAATTTTTTCCTGTTGTCCGTCTAAACTTCCCCTGGTGCAATTTGAAGCCATTTCCTCTTGTTCTATTGCTGGCTACTTGGGAGAAGAGATGGATCCCCACCTTGTTGCCATCTCCTTGCCATCTCCTCCGAGCTACCTTTACAGGTTAGCTGTAGACAAAAAATATACTCATGCTTTCACTGATTAAGTGACAGTGCAGTATATACAGAGAGTGATAAGGTCCCTCTGAGCCTCCTTTTCTCAGGGCTAAGGAACTCCAGTTCTCTCAGCCATTTCTCATAAGCCTTGCAAATAAGCAGATATACAGAAAATCATTGGTTTTAATGGAACTAATTAATGAAAACTTCAACATGTATTGATAAAATAACAAATATTTAAATTAAAAAAAATAAGTAGAAGTGTTATTCATTTATGTGAACATACCCATGTATGAAGTTTTTAAAGGTTTTCAAATTTTTACACATATAAAAAGTTTCCATGAAGAACTAAAATATGAAGAACTAAAATAAACCTCTGTCAAATTACTGTAAGTGAAGATAGATTTATGTCCTTTCATTAATGAAATACAGCTGAAAGTGACATATAGGAAGTCCAGTTAACTGACTTTTTTTTTTTTTTCCAAAAAGTTACTAAATATTTCAGTTTAGGTGTCAGAAAAAAAGGACAATTTTCCAAAACATTGATTGTATTTCCTCTAAAAATCAAATTCATTAACATGTTTAATGTTAGCCATACAGCATAGAGATATCCAAATTCATTAGTCATATTTGAAATCCGTGGCTAATACTCATGAAGATTTGTTAAGTCACTAACAACAACTTCACTTTAATTATTCTTTTTATCTAATCCATTACATTCTCAAGTCCTCTCCTTATTCTGCAGTGTTTATGAAGTGCTTTGAAGTGATTTAAAGTTATTCCTTTGGATGAAAAGGACTGTATTATTAAAATATCTCTAAAGTTACTGAGACATCAAACATACCATTTCAGTTATCCTCATCTCCTTGTCTGGCTATGCATACAGAGAAGAAACATAACTTGCTACATGTGGTTATCTCAGCTTTTTCCAATTCACTACCAAATTTGAGATTCCAGACCAATGTTTAGGCCGTGATCTCTACGAACTGTTCTGAAATCAACTCTATCCTTTTATGGTAGATACAGTTACTGTAATTTTAGGAAAACTGATTAAAGGTATCTCACCAAAACCTCTGTAGTTCTTTAATCCATAATGAGATTCACCAAACTCTGTCACAGCACTGTGGAAGGAACCTAATGACATGTGAATACTTTTAAAAAAGATTAATTTTTTTATCACCAGGTGGGAAACATTTATTCATTTTTGTCCTTAGCTCTACAAATAAATTCTCCTAAATTAAGCTGTGATTATGAGAACTCTTCACTGAGGAAATGCTGAGTATCACTTTCCGTTTCCAGTGAAAATCATACCATATTATTTCACATAAAACTATGTAAAAACTTGCCTGAAATGTATTCATATTTGATAAGAACGTATTTGATACTGGGAAAAGACGATTGCTAAGAAGATGAAATTAAAGTCTCACGTTGGTCATAATTTCCTGAATGATCAGTAGAAGTAAAAAACTCCAGAGTTAGAGCTTGTCCTCTTCAGGTTTACATTCATATTTTAAAGGAGAAAAATATTACAATCTGTTTTTGCCTTTCAGAGAAACATAAATGCTTTAGCACCCAGAATATTACTGTTCTCAATGAGCATGATGTTTAGACCAGATCATTAAAGCCATTCTTAACTGTTAAACAAGTAAGGTTTAAAGATTAAAAGCTGATTGAAGTTTGAAATATGTAGATTTTCTCTAATGGGACAAATTGTTTTCAGTTATAACCATATGAAAAAGAGCACCACAGGATTGTGCATGTGTAATCAACAGCAACAAGGCTATTTGATTTTAATTCTGAGAACAAATTATGGTGACATAATCATTTTGGTTCAAATCAGAGCAAGTCCTTTATTGGTCCCCTAGAAGTCCTTCTGAGCACAAAAATTATATACTTTCCATTTTAGTAAATTATGGCCCTTCTTATCCATGATGAGCCAATGAGAACATTGTACTCCACTGCCTCCTTTTATGTATATCAGTTATTAACATAGATTGATAGACTATCATAGTTATTGACTTCATTTGCGGGTTGTAATAAAAAGAAATCAACAGATATGCATTATCTTCCCCATTTAAATACCTTTCAAATTCTTCAGATGAAATTTTAAAATATAGAGCAGGTAAGTATTTTGGTGTGTCTGTGTGACATATGATAAACAAGAAAGACTAATATGTGGGATGGTGTAGTAATTTTTCTAGGTTGGGTTAGGTTTACTGCTATCCTAAATAATCCTAGCTCTTTGCAATATTGCAATCTAATATAACTTCTCTTTCAATGCATCACTTACACAAGTTTCAGACGGGCTACAAGCTACATTACTGATTCCAGATACTAGAAGAAGTAATCAGGATGACTTGTTAAGGAATTAGTAAAAATTAGTAGTTATATCAATTTCCAACACAAGTCAAATCAGATCTGCCTTTCAGAGCAGTGATCATTCATAAATGCATTCTATGTTAATATGAAATTTGGCTACAAAGTTGAATCTAGCTGTATTTTTAATATTCACAGATAATGCAGGAGAGAAGCAGTGTTAATAAAGTTGCTTCAAAAAGCCTCTCTTTCAAAATCCTAAGGAAGAACTAGGGGAAACCTTTGCACTCTAAGATATGCAGGGTTCACTCTTAGGAGATTCTAATTTAATGCCATTTTTGTTACAAACTGCAGAGTGATAGAATAGCCTATTATAAATTTACCATTTCATATATCTTTGTTGTTTAAAACTTCCCTTTTCCTTCCTCAACCTTTCCTCTGTGCCTGACTCATCCGTGAAAAACTTACCAGTTTGCATATTGTGCATGTTACTATGTAGACTGATAAACCAGTACCTTGCTACCAAAAATCCCAGAGTGGTGCAAAGAAACACAAATGCATATCAACTATTAATTTCTCTTAACGTCAGTGCATCTGAATCCTTCAGTAGGTTTTATTAAAGGTTCCTTTATGTGCATTTTAATTAGTTGAAAATAGAAAAATAAAGTGGAAATTTGCTTGAAATAAATTAAAGTTAAAGCTCTTCAAAGATAGAAATGAGTGTGATAATCATGGATAAAAGTTATAAACCTGAACTGTCAACTCATTATCCTTCTGTTCCAAAGGAACCACAGAGGAGGCTGGTTGTCACTGTACTCATGTCTTGCCAATGATTTAGTAACTGCACTAATGCAGGAGTGAGAACAGAAAGGTCTTTCATAATAGGCTAAACAATTTGCTTCAGTCTTGAAGGCAGGAAATATTGAACTGTAACACAGGTGAACTTTCAAAAATCTTTCTGGATAAATTACTCCAACCTCATCTTCCCTTCCTATGACCCTCATAGCAGAAGAATGAGAATGGGGAATGATAAAACACTAGAAATTGGTAGAGTTTCTTTAGGCAATTTTTCAAACATTACAAACAGTACTTGACTGATTGTATGATACTGTTGTGATACTTGATTTTGAAGGCATAAAACCCCATTTGATCTTCTGTCTTCGGGTTGTGTAATGTGTAACATATACACATGTAAGTAAACAGAAGTTTTTAATGTGTTTGTAAAATTCAGGCAGAGGTGCTTGAGACTGATGATGAAGAATAGTGAAGACACTTCTTCTTTGCTGAAGACTCTCCATTACAGAGAAGGCAGCAGAACACTGTAACAGACTGCCCAGGGAGGACTGCCTCCCCCTTTGGAGACATTCACAAGCCACCTGGATATGTTTGCGTGCAACCTGCTCTAGGTGACCTTGCCTTGCTAGGAGGGTTGGACTAGATGATCTCCCGAAGTCCTTTCCAATCCTAATGTTTCTGTGGTTCTGTCATAAATAGCAGCCAAGAGGATAAGAACAGTTCCCCTTCCATACAAAAATCACTAGATTTTATGAGAGTGAAGCAAACTTTGTCAGTGTGGTTTCAATGTGTAAGGACACTGAGCACATCCCCATGGAAGTTGTCCTGTAGGGCTGGGGACCAGTGTGGCCTTCAGTAGCCCCATGCCACTAGTGGCTGTGGGGAGAGGCTCCCAGGAGCCCTGTGGGGAGGTCTTGGGGGCTGCTTTCAGCCAAGGCACTGGCACTTGGTCCTTGGTGAATCTGCAGTCCTGCTGCACAGACACAGCTCCTGATGTAAGCCCAGACCTGGAGGGGTTGATGTCCTGTCCTGGCCTTAGCCTGGCTTCATGCATAGCAGCCTTGCTCAGCTGTCTCCAGGGCTGTGTTGAGTCTGGTTCCCCTCAACTTACCCCCAGTTGTGGGCTGGTATTCTGGCACAGCTTTGGCCTGTCCCCAGGGAAGTGCCCAGTGCTCAGGACTGGCACTACCCCCAGTTTCACCCTGAAAGTGTTTATATTTGTCTGTCTAATTTGACAAAGAAGTGACAATTATATGACATCTATGAAGGCTGCACACTTTCAGCAAGTGATTATAGATAGAGAGTAATGAAACTTAAAGAATGCATAGATCTAAAAGAGACACCTATGGCATTTTCCATAATAAACTTTGAAATGCAATACACTCCTCTTGATAAATTATAACTTCTCCCCAGAGTTCATGCTCCTTTCCCAGTCACTTGCTTACAAAGTCACTTCCCAGAAATTGCTTACAAAGAGTAACTATTTGTTATAAAAGATAATTTTATTATCACCTGTATGTTAGTGTATTCACACTCCGGTTTTGTGAAATCATCCTAGTTTCATCAGTGGGACAGATGCTCTTGTCTAAAGGTGAGTGTTTGGCTTCACTTGATTATGACCTGTACTATGAGTTTAATTTGAAACTGGAATTAGGTTGAAATGACCAGATGTCCTGTTTTAGCTGACACAGCTGGGAAAATCATGGAGTGAGTCCTCCTGGAACACATTTCTGGGCACATGAAGGAGAAGAAAATTATTTGAAACAGTCAGCATGGATTTACCAAGGGCAAATCACACCTGATCAGCACGATTGCTTTCTGTAATGAAGTATGGATTTGTGGATGACAGGAGAGTAGTGGACATCATTTATATGAACTCTAACAAGGCTTTCAACAGTGAATTCCATGGTATTTTTTTATCAAAGCTACAACATTATGTTATCGGTGGGTACTCAACTACATTAAAATTTGTTTGGATGATCATCCTCAGAGGGTAGTGGCTAATAGGTCATAATCCACCTGGAGGCATGAAAAAAATTTAATTCTACAGGGGCTATCCTGGGTCTTGTCCTGTTTACCATCTTCATCAGTGACCTGGAGAAGGTGAATGGTGTGTGCTATCATCAAGTTTGCAGATTACATCAAAGTGTGTGTGTGTGTGTGTGTGTGTGTGTGTGTGTGTGTTGTGAGTGTGTGAGGGGAGGATGAGCTGTTGACATACTTGAGGGCAAAGGTGTTATTCAGAGGGATCTAGATATTGTATACAGTCTGTATTCTTGGAGATTTTAAAGACTGGACTCCATCAAGCCCTGAGAAATCTGGTCTGATCTCATGGCTGTCCCTATTTTGAGTAGGAGGCTGGGCTAGAGACCTTCTGAGGTCCCTTTTAATCTGCATTATTTTGAAATGCTTTGATCCCGTTTAAACATCATTCCCTATGTTCTGGCAAAAATCTTTAGGTCTCTCCTCCCTTGTTTTTACTTTTGCCCTCATATATGCAAAAAAGTAGGGTCCTTGGAAGTTAGTTATTCACGGCACAGTGCAGAGAAACTCAGCTTCTGAACTCTGTGGTGACCTCTTTTGCAGGCTATACAATCTTGGGAAATTGCCTTTAGCACTGTTAACTTCATTGGATCAAGTAATCTAAAGCTGTGGGAATGCCTTGTTTAATGTCACCTACAACAAAAGCAGGTTCCCTGAGTCACCATAGATTAGGGCTGCTTCTGAGAGTGAATTCAACAGTATTTGGAAGGAAACAAAAAAAATCCTGCCTATGCAGTAAACATGGAAATCGTAATATATACAGATGCAGAGGGAAAATTCTTTACACTAGTGAGAGATGAGAAGTTGTTGTTCATAAGAGTATAAAACAGTATAAATACCCTACGAGGTCAGACTGGTAATCCATCTAGCTCATTATTCTGACTCAAACAGTGCCTAGAAGGCATACTGTCTCAGATGAGCATAGGAGCCTAGACACTTTCTTTGGTCCATTTGCCTATTAATAGATTGTCCTTTTAGTATACATTTATGGACTTTTGTGCAGAATTTTTTTTCTTTCTGAACTTGCTGATATTCTCTGTCTCCACAATCTCATACAGCAGCATTATCCAAAATGTAGCTGTTGACAGTGCTGTGTGAAAGTACCACTGTTAT
>NW_020955995.1:187799-277161 GCF_003031625.1 Empidonax traillii | reverse complement strand
CACTTTCTTTGGTCCATTTGCCTATTAATAGATTGTCCTTTTAGTATACATTTATGGACTTTTGTGCAGAATTTTTTTTCTTTCTGAACTTGCTGATATTCTCTGTCTCCACAATCTCATACAGCAGCATTATCCAAAATGTAGCTGTTGACAGTGCTGTGTGAAAGTACCACTGTTATTTTTTTAAGAGATCTAGTAGCCTTGAGTGCCTCAGGGATTTGGAGAAGAGCAGTTCAGGTTATCAGTTATAATATATGCATATTGTAAAATTAGTATCTTTGAAAATATTTAAGTTAAGGATATTTTTAATAGTAAGATAGGAATGTAGTCAGATGTGGAAAGCCGAATGAGCATTCTTTTAATAAATAGAAACACTGAAAAAAGCAGTCTGCATCCTCTGAATAGTCAAAGATTCTTAAGTTCTTATCTTAATACTTCCGTATGATCACCCACAAGATTATATATTAAAACACACTAGGAAAAATTAGAAAAGATATTGTCATAGCAGTAGAGTGTATTTTCTATCTTAATATCAGCAACTTCAGAAATAAGAAATATTTTATTCCTTTTCTTTTTTTACAAAAATTTTATCTGAAAGAACCTGAATAGGAACTTTGTATTATTCTAACAAATAAGGTCCTACTACATGGAAGGTAATTTTTTTATGTCTGTCAAGAAAAAGCAGCAGGAGTATTGCTTCAAAATTAGAACCTTTTCAAAGTATGAAAAATGGAAATATGTAGATAATATAGAAAATGGGCAAAGTGTTTCACCTTTATTAGAACTAAGGTTTTGGAGCTTTTATCAGACCACAAAACTCAACTGAAATAAAACACATTTACCCACGAAAACACTAAAAAGAGTGACAGTGAAAGAAAATTATGTAGTTGTGTTGCATTTTACTAGTACCATATTAACAAGAAATAAAACTGAATGTAACTTTAAACAATATTTTTTGTCCACAACATATTGATTAAAACCAATCCTGATGTTTTTGGGGTTTTGTTTGGTTTTGTTTGTTTTTGTTCTTGTTTTTGGGTTTTTGTTTTGTTTTGTTTGAGTTTTTAATTATTTCAGCAATGTTTATAAAATTTCCCACAGATAACGGGACTAATTCTTCCCTCTCACCATTGTAAAAATGAATGCAATTACATGGTAGAAAAGATAATCTAAGAGATCCTATGCTTCTAAATTGTGAAACACAATACTAGTATTTCCAGTAAAGCAGGGGTAGAACTAGAGCACTAAACCAATTTCTGGTCCAGAAAAAAACTTGCTTTGTTTACATGGGACAAGAGTAAGCGAATATGGTTTGACACAGAAGCCTGTGACCATACAAAGTTTTGCATCTCCACCCAGTATGTCTAATTAGATGGTAAATTAGCCTACAATTATGTAGTATAAGAGTCCTTAAAACTTGCTGCTTGTAATTTTAGTTTCATGATCACTGTAGTCGGAGGTCTGGGTGCATCTCTTCAAGTAGACATCTGAAATGTAAAACCTCAAGTAACTGTAAGAATTTTTTGTCAATGGCTAAAAAGTTTAAATTCATTATTGTTACACAATACGCATTCTCATATTTGCCGCTACAGTTCTTCCAAGTTCACCTTAAAAGTTAAATGTTGAGAAATTATATCTTCAAGAAATTTTATTTAGCCCTCAGTATAGAATTTTTAAATACTATTTTAAAATGCAGAAATGATAGGTTTAATATCCTTACTGCTCTTGGAATTTATCATCTTGCTTCCTTATTGCTGTGACTCTGTAAGAAAACTTTATGTGCCGTGGAGAGGAGAAAACCCTGCTCACATAACCCATGATACTGTGGAGTTCTATAATTATCACAGAAAATGGCTAAAAAGCAGCAAGTATTTGTCTCTTACCAAAATATCTATAAAATCTGAGGAGGTGCATACACTTATTTTTTAACAGATAATGAAAAAGTCATATCTGAACATGTGACAAACTAAAGGATACCCAGGTCTGGTCTTGAGTCTTGAATTCATGGAGTAACTCACCCAACCGATCTGTCAGGGTCTGATTCTTGCAGACTATAGGCACCTTTACAAGAATATTATGCACCCTGTTCCCCGACAACATCAGGGTAAAGCTACTATACCAAGAATCTTTTCTCTCCTCTTTTTTTTTTTTTTTTTTTTTTTTCCCCCTTCGTACTTATAACTAAATAACCTTTGGGGGCATGAATGTTGAGGCACAAAAATAATTGTTGGAGTTAAGCATTGTCTTCCACTGGTGATGAACCTTCTGTCTGTTTCAGTTTTGTATCACACCTTTTTTCCCCATGTCTTTCCCTTCTGTTGACATTTTTGTTTATAGGTATAGACTTCTTCATATATATTGTGTAATGTAAAGCAACCAGTGTGAAAACTCTGCAGAGAGATGACTGCTGCACTCAATACCAACTAATAAGATCTACAGTAAGATGCAGAAGACTGTGGTGCTATGTGTTAACAACCTGGCAAAGTAAGTATGTTTATTTAACTCATGTTCTTCGCCTAACTACTGTCCCAAACAGACAGTACAAAAAGAATTCCAAGGGAAAAAAAGAAATTAGAATTCTAATTTGCCATCAAGTCCCTTGGGTAGTAAAAAGAAGAACATTCAGAAAAAAAAGTCTGATTATAACCCTGAAGGCATAGATGTGTTGAACAGACCAATAAAAATCTGCTGATTAGATAATGGCAGATAGTTTTTCACAGTTATCACAGAGAAGAGTGTGTTATTTTTGAACAACAGAGAATGTTCAAATTATTATTTCTATGGTCAGTTTTTATTTTATGCCAATTCAAACAGGTAAAGTTACTTTATCTTATTGAAAAAGGAGGTATCTATATCATTTATTACATTTATACATAGGAACATTTTGTACGTAGCTATATTTATGTCTACTTTTGTATATGAATGTATATAAAATACTCTGGAGTAAAAAGATTATTTCATTGATTAAGTCCATATTGCCTTCTGGAAGCATTAGATCCATTGTCTTCCCAGAAATTTCTTGAATCTCTACGTATTTATATAAAAGTTTGTGTAGGAGAGACACATGCTCTAGCTATAGGTAGAATCAGAAAGACACACTTCAACATGCCATCACTATTATCTTAAAATTGAGAATTCAAAAAATGTAACATTCCTTAGAAGATAATTTTACATTAAACTATGATTTTCAAAATGAAAAGAAAATCCAAAGTGGTTTAGACTTGCAGTTCTTCAGCAAAACAATGAGTCCAAGAAATTCTTTGTTATGCAATGCATCCCTATTCAAAGGATAGTACCCTACTCCTTTCCACTTAATTTTTTTTTTTTTTTTTTAAAGAAGGCAATAATTTATGTTTTCTGTTTTCATTCTGAATAGGGCTGATTTCACTTTAAGGACATATCAGCCCCTATGTCAATAAATACACTAGTTAGGCGGATCCTTCTGAAGGTAATGACAAACTCTTTCATTTGACTAAAAATAGTCTTCAACAGTCTAAGCAACTGTCAGTATTCCTGGGGTTCTCACATTACATTCTATTTAGTAATATTAGTAGATCTCTTAAGTACAGTAACATTGTTATGGTATGTGATTGGTGTTGGGTAATTAAAACGTTATCTGTCTAGAAACCAAGTTTGGTAAGCAGCAGTATTTATTAATGCTGATTCAGGGACCTATGAATGTATGTGTTTGAATCAGTCTGTAGCAGCAATAGTGCAAGAGTTATTGATGGCATGGATTTATTTTATAGCTATTCTGGGCCTGGGAGTCATATATTGACACATTTTTTCACGGTAATAAAATGTCAGATTAAAAGAAAACAGCAGCATTCTTTTTTTTAATGGTGAATAAAACTTACTACCTGCTGCTGCCTCTGACAATATAAGCCCAAAGGTACAAGTTACAAAAGAATTGAGCACCTTATACAAAAGTGCTTGTTATCTAGACCCTTGATTGCATTGGAATGCCTTATTTTCCAAAAGTATATCTAGGAAAAAGGAAAATCAGTAATTGTTTTGGAGAGGAGCATAAAACACTGAGTTAACATTGTGAATTTCATATGAAGCTGAAAAATGTCCTATGCACTGATACAGGGTGGAAATGTTTGTTGCCTTATTACAGTCATAGATGAAAAACCACTCGAAATGTTATAAAGTAGACAGGCAATACATACGCATGCATATGCAGTCACACACCTGTATAAATTAGAGATGTCATGAGAATGACATTCCCCATTCATGTTGCTGGTTATTTTCTAAGTATTCTATTCTTTAAAATAATTCCTCCTGTTTCTACCTATCTTCCTAGACATATTTTTGTTTTTTGACCTTCTGAGTTAGATATAAGATTATATAGACTACATACAAAGATTTTTTTGGCTAAATCTTGAAAAATAAAAGAAAAACTTAATTTGTATCTCAGAATAACTCTTGCTAGTTAAGAATTTGTCATGTCTATAAATTTTTTAAGATGAAAAATATATACATGTGTATATCAGCTTGGAGTTAACACACTGCTGAAATTAATTTATGCTTTGCGGCTGTCTTCATCTTTTTTTTCATTGAACTTGGTCATATTTTTAAGATATTTTTCATAGCCATTATAATTACAGACATGAAAAAGCAATTGCACATATTTTTCTGGTCTTTTTTTAGGGGTACATTTTTGGGTTTACATGTTTTCTTCATTCCATGTCTTTGTTTACTTTTAAATTGTATATATCAGGTCAAGTTCATACTAGTGGAAGTTAGGTGCATTTTACCAACATTTATACTCTCTGCATCAACTTAACCTTCATATTAGTATTCAATCCGTGTAACTAAATGTATCCTAAAGCTCTAAGCATGTGATCATGTTTCAGCATTTGTCTTTGAAGATGTTAATAGGGTTATTGAGCAACAAAATGATAATCAGGAGTTTTAGAGGTCGTTCATTATACACTGTATAAATATTTCATAAATTCCCTGCTGTTTACAGATAGCAATAGTTTAAAAATAAATTGCCAATGTTCAGTATCTAATGCAGCTGATCTAGTTGTTAATCCTTGGGGTTTTTTTCTTTTTTAAAAAAACTATCTACATGTTTATGCAAATTCTAACCTCTACATGACAGAGCTTCGTAGCATGGTCCAGCAGAATGAAAAGCTCCGAAGATCACTGCATGCAAGTTCACTTACACTGTTAAAAAGAGTTATTTTTAAACTAAGTTAAAACATGCCACATGACAAATATCCTTAAATCAGCAAGAAAATCTTGAGTCACCTTTTGTGGATTTTAGGTATTTACATTTGGATATACAATGGATGTAGACTTATATTATTATTATTATTAACTATTCTTATATAATTTTCAAAGATAATGCTTTGGAATTTTCATTATTGAAGTTTCATTATTTGGAAGTTTCATTATTGACATGAGGCCTGAGTGTTTGGTGCAGTGCCTTGGAATACGCTGAATAGCCAGAAAAATTTGTGGGACCTTTTGCAATCTGATATGCCAATATAGGCCTTGTCCCAGCAGCTGCATTTAAGAGTGGGATGCAGATGTCTGCAATTTCCTGTCTTCATTTAAAGATATCTTTCTTGTGTAAATAGAAAAGGAGTTGTGTTGTCTTATAATCAAGCTATACAAAAATACAAAAATATTAGAGTACAAATTTAACTTGTGCCACCTCAGATCCAAGCTATAGTGAAATGGGATAAATCAAGGAAAGAAATGTTTCCTAAATTAGCTGATACTCTGTTAATGAGGGAGTCTGTGGGGTCTTTGTTGTCTGCTTTGAAGCCATGTAGAAAAATGAGGACCAAATCCTGATTTTCCCCAGTTCCCTGAACTTGTCATCTCGATTCGCAGTGTCTACAGAGATTGAGAGCCAACTGTTTCAGTACAGCAAAAAGTAATGTCTGATGAAAAAGCCCAAAAATGCAACAAAAATATAGTAACAACTAAGATCCAAACCAAACTATCTGCATTTTAATTTCAGTGATATTGTGGAGCACACTGGGACCTGAGCGCTAGATGTTCTGTGTCTCCCTTCTAGTTTCAGTGTAATTTAAAACTTACTCTTCTAAGAAGGAAAAAAACGTTAATGTATTGAGTAAATACAAGATTTGTGTTTTGAGAAGAGAAACAAAACTTGCTCTGATAAACTGTTTTTTTTAGTGGAGCTCAGAGATATGGATAATTCCACATAGAGTGTAATTGTTCAGCCTGACAAAGAGAAGGCTCTGTTGAGACATTATTAAGGCCTTTTGCTGCCTGAAGGGGGCCCTCCAAGGAAGGTGGGGAGGGACTTTTTAGGAGGGTATGCAGTGGTGCAACAAGGGAAATGGCTTCAAACTGAAAACAGTAAGTTTAGATTGCATATTAGGAAAAAATTCTTTACTGCTGAGGCACTGGATCACTTTGCCCAGAGAAACTATGGATGCCCCATCTTTGGGAATGTTTAAGGCCAAGTTGAATGGGGCTTTCAGCAACTTGTTCTATTGGAAGGTGCTCCTGCCCACAGAACAGGGGTTGGAAGAAGATGGTATTTAAGGTCCCTTCCAACACAAACTTCTATGATTTTATGATGACCAAATCATTCTAATTTTAACAGTTTTCTAAGCAACTTCTTATTTTGTTTTGTTATAATGAGTCTATTCTTCAGTTCCTAATGAAGATGACCTACAGAGGTACGTGTGGCATAAAAAACACGAGTCAGTCCAGTGCCCATGTGCTCAGAAAGGTTGCTTATTTCTCTAAGACATATGCTAGTATTAAATGTTGTCATAGAAATAACTGTTGTCCCTTCAACATGCCAGTTTTCATGTTCTTAAATCAATATTTTCTTTATTCCAAGCCCTTGAAAATCACCAGAGCTTCTAGAGCTTAAATGAAGACCAAGTAATTCCAGGAGAAAAAATGTTCTTAGTTATATACAGAGGTTGTAATGGCAAGTTATTTCATTCTGTACATACTGCCAAATATTTAGTAAAATTAACAGTAAAGGTCGACGAAGACTAGAGATCCATTCTAGAGTTTTTATTAGACTTATTTGCTTAAGTCTGTTCAGCTGCACATTATTCAGTAACTGGCCATTTTGAGTCAAATTACCTACCTAAATGAGCTGAGCAAATGCTGGCTCGATTTAGTTACATACTATGAAATTTGTACATTGAGTTATTCATTTTAGTGAATAGTTTGCTGAAGACTAACATTCAAATAGCATTTACCATTATCTTGTTAATAGGCCTTACTGCTTTAAATCTACTAAGAATGCAAATAAATGATAATTTTGCACTCATTAAGGAAATCTCCTGTGACTTACTTTGGTTAAATGCTCCAACAGGCATGTTTAGCGCTTCTTTGGGGTTGGTAAAGTTCCAAAAATCTGTAAATTAAAGTTCTGTAGAGTGCTATAAAATATGCATAATGAAGCCCTGGATGTAAATTAAGAAGATTTATATTGCAACATTCTGCTTACGTTATTCAATCTGAATGCTTCACAGGTTTTTATGAAGCAAATAAACTGTTCTTTTTCTTGAAATTCATTTTGAATGGTCACCATGGATTCATTGTTACATTACTTAGTTCACACATTAAAGACTGAATTGCTCTTTTTAATCTATATATCATACTAAAGTTTTATTGCACAATGCCTTTGAAGCCCAGGTACTCCATCTGTAGTAGCAGTACACTAAAGTTGCCTGTAAACATAAGTACTACCAATAGAGCTGAAAACCAAACCCAATGTTTATGAATATTCTTCTTCTTTAAACTTATATATTAATTTGAGTCACACTTATGATTCCCATTATTCATAACCAGTGAACATTAACTGAAATAAAAAAAGTTTATTTCCAAGGGCCTTTCAATATTATTTATGGAAAATAAATACACATTCTCATATATACTAAAACCCTGTGTGGTTTTCAGGAGAAATGAAGCTAAAGCGTTGAGTTTGAGTGCCAGTCAGAGCTGTAGATCTGTCAAAGAAATCCCATCAGGGCTTTGCATAAAGGCCTGTACCCTAAAAAAGGGAAAATGCATGAAGAAAGAGACCCTGAGGTGCAGCTGTTTTCTAGACAGCTTGATGCTGTGAAATTGTTTTTTTTCTCAGGAAAATAGTGTTTTCCATTGTGGAGCATCATACTTTGTATTATAACAAATCACTTCATTGATGATTTAGTTCTAGATGAGTTAAACTAAGTGATAGTGAGGATATTTCAGATTTCCTCTGAAATAGAATTTTTTTGGTACAATAAAAAGCAACCAGAGAATTTTACTTTTAGGCCCTACATGCGTATCTATGTATATCTGTACTATTTTTAGAATAAAAATGGCTTCTAATTCTTTGATTTCTGCTTAGTAGTTCTGTT
The DNA here is from genome assembly GCF_003031625.1 of Empidonax traillii. Classification (NCBI taxonomy): domain Eukaryota; kingdom Metazoa; phylum Chordata; class Aves; order Passeriformes; family Tyrannidae; genus Empidonax; species Empidonax traillii. The sequence continues at coordinate 268,804 of NW_020955995.1, read as the reverse complement.
TCTTTTGGGATGAAGAAACTCATCCAGTGGTATGGAATAATGCAGTCAAGTTACCTTCAGAAAAAAATTCTAATTATCCACAGAATTATATGGAAATAAATAGCAAGAATCTTGTTAAACCAAATATTTTAAGTACAATAAAAAAATTGAATGGTTGATTTTTTAATTTTTTACTACTCAAAGATTACTTGGAAAAAATATTGTTAGAATTTATTTTGGTATAACTAAGGGATATCCAGAATTTCACAGCTATAGTACAGTATACGTTATAACGTTATATCAATCTGGTTTATTACACTGTATTAAATATAGGTCAGCATATATTTAACTATTCATTTTTATAATTCTTTCTTATTTCAACATTTTTTACACATTTTATATTAGAAATAAATAAAATTTACATGTGCAGTGAAGCTAAAACACTATGGTATTACACATTATTCAGTTTGAACACCAGGGATTATAAAATGTCTTTGGAAATTAGAGCCAGCTCAAACTGTTAAACTGTGGTTTGTAACAGAGAGTAGAGGAGCAGATTAGTATTTGAGCTTTTGGATCACACTGCTCTATGATGATAGAGTACGCCTAGAAACAATTAAGACAGTGATGAATATGAGAACACAGAGCTTAATTGAGGGGTACTTTTGTAAGAAACAGTGCATGTAGAGCACTTCAGATTCAGAGTAGAAACCCAAACAATTACAGATAAATGATCAAGATAAAACCATTTAAAATGGAATAGCTATACACACAGTTGCATGTTTATCCACATACTCTTTCAGAAATAAGTAATGAATTCTTTTAGAGGAATTAGCAGGCAGCAGAGTCAAAACAGAAGTTTGGTGGCAAGAGCTAAAGGGTCCAATGGGATTTAATCTGGCATTCCACCATAAAGGGTAATGTGACTTCAAAAAGCAGTTCTCAGAATCAATGGTCTCTGGCATAATTCCCAAATTGAAACTAGATTATATGGAAGTGGATAACAGGGCTAAACCTCTGGTAGGATACCAGTAGGCCAGAGGTGCCACCAATGAGTGGAGAACACTATTAATTTAGAAGACCTCATGGGAGACAGATTTCTGAATCTGATTTTGGAGATGGCTACAATATTCCTACTCCAAAATTTCATGTCGAAATAAAAAGAGATAATTTATATTTCACAATTTTAGCATTAGTATTTTAGATTATAAGCAAGTACACAAATTAATGAAACTAAGTGTAAGCACTAAAACAAGAAAAGCTAATGAGAGCAGTGATCACTTCAGTGGGATAGGAATGTAAGTTGCTGTCGGCATACATCTAATGATTTCTTCCAGATGCAGTGATCCTGGTTTTCCTCTCCAATCTCAAATATGAACCTGTTTTCAAAGTTCTGTTCACCTCTGGTAATTTGTAAATTACTAAGCTGATAGATCTTTGTACCATTTAGTTTTTATGTTCTTATGAAGTTCTTCTCTGCAGTAGAATGGTCCACAATTTTAGCAGTTCATCTGTTTAAGTGACTCGGGATAGTTACAAGGTATGATGGCAAATAGCCACAGAATTACAGAATATTCTCAGTTGGAAGGGACCCAGAAGGATCATGTAGTCCAACTTTTAAGTGAATGGCCCATAAGGGAATTGAACCCAGGACCTTGGTGTTATGAGCACCATGCTTTAACTAACTGAGCTGGAAAGCAAGAATTTACTTGAGTGTTTTGTAGTAGTACCTTCCTTATTCATGTCAGAGGCTGGTATTAACAAAGTGGATGTCAAATAAGGAAAATATTCAGTAACTTGCATATACTTCAAGCTTCCTAGACTCAATTAGGAAGGGAACTTTGTGTGTCATCTGGTCCAGTCTTCTGCCAAAAACTGAGTCAAGTGAGATGAGTTTCTCAGGGATCATATTCAGTCAAGTTTCAAATACTTCTCGGAATGGAGATTCCACAGCTTTGTGCAACCTGTTTCACCATCCTCATTGTGAAAAGCTTGTATTCTCCCTAGTGGAAAAAAAATCACCCATAGCACAGTTCGTACTTACATGTGCATACATAAATGTTTTTATGCAATTTATTATGGTTGGATTGCACTATCACATTTAAGCATAGTCAGAGCAAAGCTTATTTACGTTGCAGCACTAGAAACTGTGCCAAAACTATAACACTGGTCAGTTCTTCAGTGCTAGTAGGACTTGGAGGAGTCTTTCCAATATACTGTGTAACTATTTTAAGTTCAGTGTGGATACAGTGTTAATTGTCATGATCTATATGTATATGTACGATGGTCTCTGTAACGTTTTTGATCTGATGGTTATCACATTTGAAAGTCACACATTCATTTTTATTACTACCCGTACTTGTTAGGCTGCACAACTACTTGAGAAAATGTTTCCACATTGATTTCTTTAAATTCTTACACAGAGCTCAACGTTGTCATTTACTGAAACTAAAATATCAAAAATGGTGAGAGTATTTCTTATTCATAAATGTAGCATCATCTATCCCCTGTAAAAGACTGCCTGACTCTCTTGCAGGCATTATAGATGTAAGATGGATTTTTCTTTTATTTTCCATTTATCTTTACTTCTGTATCTCTCTTCTGTTGTTGGCTGCCATTAGTATGAATCTGCCAGCTAATGGAGTGCTATAAGCTCTCTCTTTCCTGTGGTACTTGTCTGCTGCAAGCTAATATTTTAATTAGATGTTCTTCAACTAATTCCCCTGGACAATTATTTAGTTTATCACTTGGCAAGTAAATGCCATTTATATCACCTGTGTTTTTTTGTTTTGTGTTTTCCGTCTCTACTTTCTTTTCTTCTTGGTGAATTCTAACTGCTTGAGAGCCCTGATGTAGCTTCTTGAATCAGGAAAGATACATACAGCAAAACAGAAGATGTTTAGCAATTAATTGATTATGAAGGGGCCTCAAATTATCTGGTTGCCTGAGGGAAATACTGTATTCCCCCAGAACAGTCACAAGCTGCTGTGCTTTGAAGATTTACAGGAAGAGAATGATATGGGAGATTTTGATTAAGGGACCAAGGGCAGATGTTGCTTGAGTAATGGGATTTGTGCCACTCTCTTATGTGTAAAATTCAAAACTCAAGATAACATATGACTTTTGTCATTATCCTTTTAATGAAAACTACACAAATCCTGCTAAGTAAACTCATGAGAGTTTGTCTCTATACACTTGAATTCCAATTATTTTGAAAAAAAATATTAAATAAGAAGGAATTGAGCCGTCGAAACACTATAAAATTTTACAGTAGTGACATTATAAGCACTTTTTTATTTCATTGCTGGATTTCTTTATTTTTCTCTCTGCATTATGTGAGAATAGGAATGAAAACCACAAATTTGTACAGCAACACTGCCTTTCAGACAAGTATCTCAATGGTTTTTGCAAGCATTGATTGATCAAGTCTCACAATTACTGTGGTAATAGAGCAAGATAGAGGTGCCCTTAAATCACACCTGCCTCCCTTAGAAATTAATTACAGACAATACACGATTTAAGAATCGTGATAAGAAACAAAGCTTGGTTTCAAGAAGGAAATACCTATTAATTGTACATGTTTTACTACTGTTCTAAGTTTAATCACCTCCCTGAGAATTGCTCCACAGTTTTTGCAATGACTGGTAACCCTGGCTTACCAGTTCCCAGATAAAGATAATTGAGAACATTTAAGAGACACCTGAAAAGAAATTTAAAACTGCTCTTCATTCATCTTATTTTAACTAGTTACCTCACCAAAGTAAGCTACTATTCATTACATTGATCCATAAGAAGCTAGAACTTCATTATTTTGAAATGTATGGTATTTTGAGAAGTGACATAAATTATGATATGCAGAATATTATTAGCATTATTTACTACAGAAGTAATAATAATAGCATCTTATAAAATGTTTTTATCTATAGTATAGTCTGATTTTTATTCCTACTAAGAAATATTTTTATTGGAATATCAGGTATTCAATAACAATTTTATTGGTATGGTATAAGAGTTGAAGAATTTTGGGATTTGAGCAGTGCAAGAGAAAATATATTATATTGTACCTTTAAAGATTTAGGTTTTTTTCCACTTGCACTGAATTTCTGGATGTACCTTCCTGTGCTGAATCAAAAAGAAATTATTCTAATCTGTCATTTATGCCATGAAATTCTGTGCATTTTTAACCTAATTTGTATGATTTATAACTTAATATTCATGATGGTTCATTATTCACAGTTGCATATCCTCCTAACTAAAGAAAAAGTTCTTATTGACTCAACAGTTTTAGTCTATTAGTAGATAGGAAATATGATTATCTAAAGCTTCTAACAGTGTCACCATATTTGGGCAGAAAGGTTAATTCCTAGCTTTAAGTTTTCCTTTAAGCATCATAAAAGAAAATCCTACTATGCATTTCACTCAAAGTAATTCACATCATTATCAATATTTATCATTATATGCATACATTACAGAGGCATCATACTTGTATATCTATACACATAGATGCCTTAATATAACAGTGATATTAATTACAGAGGTTCCCATACTTACCACTGCAATGACTGAAATTCTCTGGGTGACCTGTTTGAGTGCCTCACTGCCCCCTGAGTAATTTCTTCCTAGCATATAATCTAAATCTCTCCTTACTTAGTTTAAAACTGTCCTAAGACTATCTGTCTTTGTCCTAAGACTATCTGTCAGTGTGAAAAGTCACTATCCCTCTTTTTTACAAGCCCACTTTAATTACTGAAAGGGTGCTGGCTGTCATCAACACAGTGATGACAGTCATAATTATCTTAATAAACTTTTCCGCACACAGATCAAACTCAGAGAACTTGCAAAATAAATAGCTGATAAATAGGGTGACAGCCTTTAGAGAAGAATAAGGTCTATCAAGACTGAAAGATCTCACTGACTGTTATGGAGGATGACAGAGCACACACAACTTCTCAGCAGCAATAATCTGAATAATTCCTCTCCACACTCCTGCTCAATCACTTTCCATTTATGCAAGTGAGTGTAAGTGGGAATCTTACAGAGAGGGAGGGTAAATAAAGTCATAAATCAAGATTTTCCCTAATGCACATCCTTCAAGTCATTCTGTCTTACTAGGGGAAGGCAACGAAGAAACAGAAAAAAACTCGAAATGTTAACATATTTTACATCTTGATTTTCAATTATTACAGAGTGTGACCACAGGGAACCAGAACCCAAGATTCATTCCAGCTGCTTTCATGGCTCAACTTTCCCTTATTTTCTGCTGTTTCCGTACTTGTTGCAGTACAAAAAATATCAGTCTTTTCTGATCAAGTATGAACTTGACAAATATACTGAAGAACATATTAGTCTTTAAAAGAAAACAAATTATGTGGAAAAGGAAAAGCCAACATGTGACATACTGTCCAAGTCTGCAATTAGGTTGTAAGCATGCACAACTCTTTTAATGACCTTAAAAATTTGAACTATTCTGATATGATTGTTGCTATATCAGATAGAAAGTTGTGTTTTTTCAGCCATCATGTTTTACCATCTTGTGACACCCTTTTAAAAAAATGCTGTGTACACTGTGGCAAGGGCATAGTCTGTTCTCCAATGGCTTTTAAGAAAGTAGCTTGCAGATCTCCTAGTAAAATGCTATTGATTGATAGAGTCAGCATTATGTCATTTGTCAGACACACTATTTAAAGGATGAGGTTATTAGCAGTCTGCTAAAAGGATATAGATTCTTAACATTTGTTATTAACAGCCTGCAAAAGCGTAATTCTTACACTGTCAATAAAAGAGCAACACATACAGCATTTGTAGACATATACATGCCAGCTGCTATGTACAACCCTTATAAATGCTCTTGACAGTACAAGCCTGTGATTTCAACAAGAATCAAGTATTTTCTTTAATCAATAGATATATATAGAAATATAATCCCTTCTGCCATCATGATAAATTTTATATTTTAAAATGTTTCTTTACTGTTAATGAAATAATAGAAGTACAAATGGTATTTCCAGGCATTTAAAAAGCCATATACAGTAACTGTTCTAAAATTATAAGATAGATTCTTGTACAGGAGACAATGGTTTTTTAATCATAAAGTAATTTAGGCATTTTACCAAAATAAAATCTTTTATTATAATGTCTAAGGTTACCTACTGACTTGTTACAACTTCATTATGTGATATGAAAAAAGGTTAAATGTTTCAGGCTGCAGTGAGAGAAAAAATGGAGAGCTCAATTTCATTCTTCATGTTATGCTTAAATTGTTGTTTGGATCCTGAATATCTAGAGATTGAGTAAAAAGTTAGCAGACCTTTTGATACAACCCCTCAAGTTGTTGTCATTTATCAAATGAAGGAGGACTTGGCACAGGTAGCAGCCAAGAGTGATTCCAGGGGAATCTGAAGAATGCAAAAATTGTGTCAATAGATGAAACTATTTCTTTTAATGTCAAGAAACACTTTTATTTTGTGTGTTTTTTTCCCTTTTAAGTGAACAACATAGTGGTCCTGATCTAATAATCTGATACCATTTTTGGATGACTATTATTAATGTTCAGATTGTTAGCTCCAGGTTTCACTATAATCCAGCTTTGACTTACACAATGGAGCCATATAATTTCTTTACAATTTTAACTACTTGTTCTACTTTTAAATAATGTAGAATTTTCAACACAGTGGTACTCAGTGAAAAGATAGGAAACAGTGGATGCAAACTGAACCACAGGGAATTCCAACTAAACAGAAAAAATTTTTTTTCACATTGAGAGTCATCAAATACTGGTACAAATTGCTCAGAGGTGTTGTGGACTCTCCATCCTTGGAAAAATTTGGAACCTGACTGGATGTGGCCCTGAGAAACCTGCTCTACATGACCTGGCTTTGTACAGGGAACTGGACTACACGATCTCCCAAAGGTAGATTGTTCCAGCCTCCCTTCAAGCCTCAATTATTCTGCAATTCTGTGGTACTCTGACAACATGGATTTGCTCCCATAAATAAGGAACACCTGTTGTGCAGGTGAAGAGAGAAAACACATGGATGGAGTTAAAGACAGATTGACAGGTAAAAAAAAGCTCTGCACATAAGCAAAGCAAAACAAAGATTTTGTTCAGCACTTCACACAGGCAGACAGGTGTTCAGCCATCTCCATAAAAGGAGGGCTCCCTCTCACACAAGAGAGATTTGGGAAGACAAATGTGTCACTCCGAAAGTCCCCTGCTCCCTTCTTCTTCCACCAGCATTGTATGCCAAGCATGATGTCATATGGATACCACTTGGGTGAGCTGAGGTCAGCTGTCCTGGCTCTGTCCCCTCCCAGCTCCTTGTGCACCCTCAATCCTCTCCCTCATGGGCTTGGGGTCAGTAGCAGAAAAGGCCTTGGCTCTGTGTAAGCACTGTTCAGCAATAACAAAAATATCTGCATATTATCAACCCTTTTTTCACTACAAATCCAAAATACAGCCTTATGTTAGTGACTGTGAAGAGAATTAACTCTACTCCAGCCAAAACCAGCATAAAAATTAGTTGCTTAATAAAGTAAAAGCCCTTTCATGTATATGCATGTGGGAAAATTTAACAAATTTCAAGATTTTGTTTTAAAGTTTGTTAAATATTGGTAACTCTTGCATGAATCAATGAGTGATTCTAGATAATAAAGAAGTGTCAGATATGATGGGGCAAATACACTATTAAAAGGGAGCTATTTGCCCTACTCTTCTTAAAAAGTTGTGAGAAAGCATAGTCATGAGATGAAAAAAAGGCTTTGAGAAGAGTTAAAGCCAACATGAATTTTAATTAGACAATCAAAACAAAGATCAGCATGTACCTCCTGTGAGGAGTAAATGGGCAATAAATAGATCTGGTCAGATTGCTACATCTGTTCTTGTATTTATTTTACGTGTATTTGAATAAATAGAAATAATCTCCTATTTAAGTAGTTTTATTTCTTGATAAAGGCTTCCCTATTTTGTGTCTTCCCTTGTGGCTTTCCTATCTTGTACTTCATCATTTTTTCACCTTGAGTTTTACTAATTTGTGTGCCTGTGGCAGTTCTTGTTTTTTAACTCTTTTTTGGTTCATATTTGGTATCCTCAGTCTTCTTGAGCTTCCTAACAGGGCCTTTGCTGAGGATTTCTTCAGCTTGCCTACTGTTTTTTGTGTTTTGTTTTGGCTTTTTTTCCCTTTACTTTCCTTCATGTTGTGTCTTTTCCAAACTGTTCCACACTCTCTGTCAAATCTGAAAGACTTGTAGACACTGATGTCTTCAGTTTCCAAGAGGATGTTTTGGTTATCAGGCTTGTGAGCTCCCATTTACCGTTGCTGTGGTCTTTAAGCATTTTATGACTCAGAATCTCCCTAAAACCAGTGAATCAAGGCCTATATTTTCTTGCCTTCTACTGTCCTGGGGAAGAACTCTGTCACTTTTAGACTTCAGGTTTTTTACTTTCTAACCATGTTCTCTGTATTTCCTTCTTACTGCCTTTATGATTTACCTGCTCACCTTAACTATATCCCCCGGAACCCTGACCCAGCTTGTGACTGGCTATGATACCTCTCACTCTAACCTGGAGCTACGCAGTGGCCAGTGAGGCAAACATCCTTGCCAGGAGGGCTGGCCATAATGGCCAGACCATGGAAATACAGGAGCACAGTTTCCTCTTTCTCTTCTCTGTCTGTCACCGTGTAAGGACTCTCAGCAGTTACTATTTTTCTCTTATTCTATACACTTTCTTTCTCCCTTTACTCCTGTTTCTTCTCTTAATCTTGTTCCTTCTTTACTCTTTTAATCTCTTTTTCTTTTTTTCCTCTTCTTTCTTAATAGTTTGGGTAACTTAAAACAGATATGTTGTATTTTACTAAGCTGTGTGAATTGGTGTGTGCTGGGTGCTTTGTGGAATGTTTCTTTGCCTTGGTTGTATGTTACCCCAGTGAAGCTTTTGCCAAAATGTTTGTTCTCTCACTAAATTAAAATAAATCTCTTGGGAAACATATGCAATGTTCTCTCTTTATGCAGTCTCGAGGTATTAGGAACCAAAGGCTCTGTAAAAGTTCAGTGGGAACACCTATAGTCTTAAGTAAAACGCTTGGGAAAGCATGTGGCTTGGACCCGGGGTCTTACAAACATGGATCTACATTTTTAACTATATCAAGTTATTTCGCTCTGCATTTGACACAAATACTTTGAAAATAGGCTAAAACAAACATAAATGGACCAAAACATTTGTTTTGCACAGGAGTAACTTTATCTTCCGGCTGACTTCTATCAGAAAACTGTTTAGTACATGTTCTGTGGCTTGTATAAAATACACAAAGTAATGAGGCTCATCATTGCCATGCTGTTGTAATTTCAAAGCATTGAAATGCAAAAAATAATATTATCATTAGTTCCACAAGTTTTTTCCACATAAATAAAACAATTAGTATAAAATGAATGTTTCAAGTCACTGGCAAGGAATGAATTCACAGACTCCTTGCAAGAAGTACTTGCATAATTTTTTTACTTTCTTCATCATGCAAGTATGAAGATTTCAGATGTCTGTTCTGCTGTCTGGTCATAGAAAATGAAGGGGAAATAGAGCTTATTCAAGCCCTTTGCTTACCAAGGCAGGATCAGCTATATCTTCTGCAGATTAGGTTAGAATATATTTATAGATTGGGGTTTTTTTATGTTGATTTACATAGTTCTGGAAAATTATAGCTTCTCTGAGGCTATGTATTTCTGGATTCCTGCTGTTAAACCTCTTTGAATCTCTATAGGCTTGGAAGAGGTTTATCTACTTATTCTTGAAAGTTCATTATGTTCTTTCCTCATTCTTCACCCTAATCTTAGCAGGCATCAGCCATTCAGTCTTTCTTCGATGCTGATGTCCTTTTAAGCCTCTGATCTTTCACGTTTCTGTCTCCTGACTACCTTCAGCTGATGCTGATGCCTAAAACTAAATGCAGCACTCTAAATGAGGCTTACTAATGTGAGAGAAAAAAATTACTTTTTATGTTGCAAACGTAGCATGAGATCTCCCTCCTGTGCAATATGACATTTCAACTTCTGTTCAGTTTGTATGTACTAAATTCCCAGACTGACTTGGAACTACTGCTGCTTGGCTGGTTACTCCCCACTGTACGAAGGCAATTTATTTCTTTTTCTCGGGTGTGGTGTAAGGTACATGAGTTCTGCACTGCTTCCTTCTCACTTGCCACTCCTCTGTCAGGTCTGTCTTGGACTGTCTATTTTAGTCCTCTCTCCTAGTGCTTCTCAGAGCTTCATTTCATGTGCCACCTTCATAAATATTCCCTTTATTCTACTGTTCACAAGAGTAATAGTAGAAATAGATCATTCTTTTGCAGAACCACACTTGATAGAGCCCTCCTTTTTGACAGGGAACTACTAATAACTGTTTTCCAAGTACAATTTTCTACTGGTTTACACCCCTTTCATCTACATCATGCTCTTCTACCTTGTTTATCAGAATGTCACATCAAAAGAACTAGGAAAGTGAAGTTATGACATCTGCAGCTATTCCTCTCTTCTTAGGGTCTCCTAATATGTCAGAGATTGGTTGACAGTATGTGTTCATGATAAATCCATGTTGACTTCTTCTCATCTCCATCTGTTTCTTCATATTCTTGAAAGAGTTTGTTCTAGTTTTATTCTTGCAGGCAAGAGGTCTATAAATAGAAACATGTTCTGACCTTTTAAAGAAGAGAAGTATGTTTCCACTTTTATTTTCTAAAATTTTGCATGTCCTTTAAAATTTCTCCAAGGCAGCAGCTGAAGGCTCCTACTTGATACCAACTGTTGTAGGATCTAAGATTAAGGAGTACGTAACCTATTTAACTACTCTCTAAATCACTACTTTCTTCTTCTTATCTATTCTAACTGCTTGGTATTACAGTTTATATTTTTTTTAATTTACAGGTCAAATACTTAGAAATATAGCTGTAACATGCTAAGACAGCCTCATCACAGTTGTTTTTCTCAGCTTTCAGGTACTTTATTTCAGCTTTCCTATTTGTAGTCTCTTCTTTGAATGAACAGAATTTACAGACAACAATAAACTCATAGTGTATATAGACTAAACTTGTGAAGGCATTTTGTCATTTAAAAATTGCATAGAATATTACTATTTTCATGTACGGTAATAACTGTTTGTACAAAAGTTAAAACTGGTTTAAGATTTACATCATCCACATATTCTTCTGGTGACTGAGGCATTTATCTAAAGCAATTCAGTTTTTATTAGTTAGGAACTGCTTATTGTTTGCCAGGTAGTTTGATTTGTTTCTGAAGGAGTTATAGTCTCTAGAGAAAAAACATGAATTTAATGTGAGAAATTCCCTAACATTGTCTTTTCATATACAACACAAATATTGCATCCAATTGACTGTATTAATAATTTTAAATAAGTAAAAATGTTTTCTGAGATACTTATATAAAACCAGAAACCACACAGTTACATCCCAGATGTGCTTTGGATCTCTAGGCTGAGACCAATAGTATGAGGTTCGATAAGGCGAAGTACCGGATCGTAAACCTGAATCACAACAACCCGAGGCAATACTCTAGGTTGAAGGAAAGAGTAGCTGGAAAGCTGACCCATGGCAAAGGACCTTGGAGTGCTGATCAATAGCAGCTGAATATGAGCTGATAGTGTGCCAAGGTAGCCAATGGCATCTTGGCTTGTATCAAAACTAGTGTGGCCAACAGGACAAGGGAAGTGATGATCTCACCATATTCAGCACTGGTTGCACCTTGAGTGCTGTGTCCAGTTCTGGGTCCCTCAGTTCAAGAAAGACATTGAGGTGCTGGAGCAGGTCCAGAGAAGGGCGATGAAGCTGGAGAAGGGTGTGGAGCACAGCTCATATGAGGAGAGGCTGAGAAAGCTGGGTTGTTTAGCCTGGAGAAAAGGAAACTGAGGAGAGACCTTGTGCTCTCTACTATAACCTGAGAGCCTCAAGCTGTGCCAGGGGAGGTTCAGGTTGAACATCAGGAAGAACTTCTTCACTGAAAGAGTTGCCAAGTATTTTAATGGTCTGCCAAGGGAGGTAGTGGAGTGATTATCCTTGGAGTTGTTCAAGAAACAATTAGACATGACTCTTGTTGCTGTGGTCTACTTGACAAGGTGATGATTGGTGAAGGATTGGACTTGATGATCTTGGAGGTCTTTTTCAGCCAAATGATTCTGTGATTCTGTGATCTTTCCAGGCTTTGAGGTGAGATTGACTGACCTGTAATTCCCTAGGTCTTCTTTGTTTTTTCCCTTTTTAAAATTTGGGGTTCCCATTGACTTTTCCAGTCAATGGGAACCTCACTGGACTGCCATGACTTCTGAAGTATGATGGACAGTGGCTTAGCCACTTCATATGCCAGTTCCCTCAGAACCTGTGGTTGCATCTCATCAGGTCCCATGGACTTGTTAACCTTCAGGTTCCTTAAATGGTCTTGAACCTATGCTCTTCCTACAATAGATTCTTCATTCTCCCAGTCCCTGCCTTTGTCTTCTGAGATTCACCCAGTGTGTCTGGAACAATTGCCAGTGAAGACCAAGGTGAAAATGTCTTGAGTACTCAGCCTTCTCTGTGTCTGAGGAAGGTAACCATGTCTCCCATTTTCTTCCAGAGATGGTCCATGTTTTCTTCTCTTCCTTTTTATCAGTTATGTCCCTATAGAAGCTTTTCTTGTTGCCCTTCACATCCTCAGACAGATTTAATTCTATCAGCTTTAGCTTTCCTAACCAGATCCCTGGCTGCTCGGACAAACTGAACATGAGTTGGCAGTGTGCCCTTGCAGCAAAGAACACCAACTGCATCCTGGGCTGTGTTAGCAGGAGTATAGTAAGCAAGGCAGAGAAATGATCCTGCCCTCCAACTGGCACTTGCAAGACCTTATCTGGAGGACTGCATCCAGTTTTTCTGCTCCCTGGTGCAAGAAGAATATTTACATTTTGGACTAAGTCCAGGAGCAACCACCAAGATAACAGAACTGGGTTTAAGGGGTGAGTTGGGGAATTAAGTTTGTTCAGGCTCGAGGAGAGGAGGGTCATTTGCTGCCTACTGCCATCTCACTGGAGGATACAAAGGAGCAGGAGCCAGACTCTTCCTAGAAGTATGCAGTTTTATTTAAATGCTAGGATATTTTTCTTTTTTACTATGGTGATGATCAAATGCTGTATATGTTGTATGTATATATGATGTTCCAGATTTGACAGGTTATGACTGTGAACAACCTGATCTGCTGTAGACTTGCTTTGACAAAAGAATGGGCACAGTTGACTTCTGGGTCTCATTTCATTCTAAATCATTCTATGGTTCCATGAAACTTGCCTGCAGGGTAGGAGAGGGAAGACTTAGGAATGGTAATACAAGTAATGTAACTAAGGAAAAAATAGCTAAAGGCAGAGCATGATGCAGGTGGGGTTTTTTAATATATATTTCAATAGCAAATTTTTCAAAATGTTTATTGCAGAAGATTTTAAATACTTTTGCCTTATCTGAGATAAATTGGACAATTAAAATAGAAAAATTTAAATTTACCATTGCTTTTGCAAATTTCTTTGGGTTTTGTTGGCTTTAATTGCCTGAATAATCTTAGCTGTTGTATTTCCCAGCCTCTGTTTTCTTGCCTTTGGTCTTTCCTTAAAATACACAAAAAATCCTTTTTATTCTAATATAAAAAAGTTTTAGAACATCTGAAGAAAAAATCAAGTGCTTAAAGTGCCATTGATTATCTATGCACAAAACTGTGCTTTATTTAGCAAAGAATAGAATGACTTGATAATAGGTCATAAGTTTCAAGCTAATTGATCTTCTTCCTTCCAGTGAGATTTCTTTAAACAGCCATCAGTTCTGGCTGCACTTCAAGTATCCAAGTGGAAACACTGAACCTTATAAAACCTTATAAAACCAAATCAAACAAATTTTAGTCATTTTATGGGACAGAGAAAGTAACACTAAAAAAATGAGAATTCTTAATGTTACAGAGTACTGCTGTGGAAGAGACCAGGCGAGCAGAAAAGTTTATTTTTTAAACATAAAACTTTCTGTCCTGAACACCACAGGCAGCTTCACAAGTATAAATTATCGCTTCACTAATGAACATCAGGGTCACGCTGTACTTGAGATTCTAGATCCATGTCATTATTCTAAAATGTATTTCTGAAGAAAGATTCATTTGCTATGTAGTGACGGAGCTTTTAGAGATTGCTTTTAAGTGACTTTGATTAACCTCGAAAAGAGTTTAAAACACTTCAGTGTTAGAACTTTTCAAGAAGGTGTAAGATTTCAATAAATGAATCAAAGGAGAAAAGAATCAGAAAACCATAACAGCTACAGGATGATTGTGTAAATTAAAAGAACTACAAACCAATAATTAATGAAATTATCATGGATTACAAAATTCTTAAACAATGATTCATAATTATATACTTTTAAACCTTTCTCGGTAAAGTGGTTCATTATGAAAATACATTTATAGATAACTATATACATACATCCATATGTGTATATATGATCTTTCTTTATATAATTTCTGAACTTTTGATGTGACTTCAAAAAGTTAAAATCTAGCAAAAGAATTAATGAAGGCACATTGATGAACATCAAGTTCATTGAATGTCAAATCGTGTTATTTCCCAAATGTTAAAATAGTACTTAATAGCCTTTGATGCAGCAAAATAAAATAGATGTTTTCTTTGATATGCATGTGCAGAACAAAGATGGCTTTGAAGTCTGTTTTTGTGTATTCCTTTAGCAGCAAAAAACTGACATATAATCCAAACTCAAATTATTTGAAAGTATAAAAGCATATGAGACCTAAAAGGAAAAGTAGGACAATTTACTTGATAGAAAAGTAATGCTACCTTTAGTGTCAATGATGTTAATCGAATGTACTTGAACTTTTGCGAGTCTTTAGGTGATGAGTTTGTTTAAACTAAAGGGATACTATTGTGAATAGACTTTATAAACCATAAATGATGTAGAAAAATAACAAAATGCCATCGGCAAAATGAATGATTTAAAAGTGACTTCTCATTTATTTTGTTTATAGCTATTGTTTGTCAGTAGATCTATTGCTTGTCCGTAGATCTTACAAAATGCAAGCCACCACCAGATAGCAAAATGTAGGTATTTTCCTTTGCACATTCTGAAGAATGATGTAGAATTTGATATATCACCTTGCCTTAATTAGTTTTTTTGGAAAACTTTAAACAGGTGTTTGAAAGGCTATTTCTCCTCCACAAAAACTCAAAAGAAAACAGCAAACAAACCTCTCTACTGCTTCATATTCTTTAGGTATGATCCCCAAACTTTCTGTTCATTATTTCTGCACCTGTATTTTAGATTTGGTAATAAAACACATTTTTGTTTCAAATGCCCTTACTAAACTTTCTGACAGCAAAATGGCTTTTTTGGGTTCTGTGTCTCTGTAAATTTGTTGCAAATCAGCAACAATTTCAAAACCATTTTATATATACATTTGATGATTGATGAATGCATGAGATTTCTTTCACGTTTCTTATGTCTCTACATCCAAAAGTCTGAAATTATGTTTCTTTGGAGAACCTTTCTTGTTCTTCTGTTTAGTGGCATTAAATGGTATGCTTATCTTGTGGTTCTCAATCAAATCAATCTGCAATAGAATAAAATAAATACCATATCTAAAATGCAGATTGTACTAACCTGAAGATTTTATCTTCTTTCCTACAAATACTGGCAAAATATGATTACACTTTCTGTCTCTTAGAATATTCCCCAGTACTTTAAGATTTGCTAAGAAACTGGTGGCTCACAGATCCCCTCAACCTGTCATAGATCTCTCTGTGGTGTCTTGGCAATGGTGCTGGTGAACAGCTGACAAATAATGCACATTTACTCCCTTCTGCCATTGCCCTTTTTTTTCTCTTCCCTTTCCTGACTTCCCACAACTTGCCATCACTACTTCTGTCTCTTTCCCTTATAAATAAAGCCCTTTGCCATTGGCTCAAAGGAGCCTCTATCCCATCTAACAGATGCAGAAATTCTTCTCAGTCCTAATTCCCAATGGTGTTATCTTGGCTCTGAGATTTGAGTATTCAGTGACTGTCTCAAAAGAGGTTTCACAGAACAGTCCCAGTTTAAAGTACATGGAGTAGCAAGAATATTCTGTCTATCTTCACTAGTGTCCTCTTCATGAGTATTGTCCCAGACTTCCAAGTAATCTGTCAGGACTCAAATAAGCATTTTAGCATGTTTTAAAGACTGAAGCAGAAAGAATGCTTGGGAAACAGTTCTGCATTAAAAGCTCTAAGTAATCACAAGCATGAAAGAAATGGTAGATCAGCATTAGCAATGTGTGATTCTGCTTCATTTTGTAGCTCAAACAGGATAAAAAGGATCAGGCAGGGCAACAAATGAAGGAAGGAGATGATCTCTCACTGTGGTAGGAGAAGCATACGCTTAATGTTACTTCCTTGAAACTTCTTTATGTTTCCATCATAGTGTCCCAGAAAATGCTTTGGGCATTTAAGATTAATGGTAGACAATTTGCTAGGCAGTTGGTGTGGGCAGTGCCACTCCCAGTAGATCCAGTTGTGGGTGAATGTTCTTTCTTCCAATGGATGCCAGGATTAAAGCAAGCTTCTGGTGGTTCAGCAGTACCTAGAACAGCTGGTTTAGGATTTTAGGTAAATCCTCTATGCTGAGTGGGCTCACATCTGGGAAGCAGTAAGTAAGCTGTGCCAGTGAAAACTGAAAGTTCAGTCAATCTCTGACACAAATGCCTCTCCAACCATGGCTGGCTTGTTGCGCAACCGCTGTCAGTGTGTCTCAGCATTGTCTGTAAACGGATTCACTTTTGCCATGGAGCCTTGTCTTTTCTGCTGTTTGCCTTGCTCCTTGGCAAACCTACCCAGTTTTAGTCAGATCACTACTGGAGAATGGATAGTCTGAGGCTAAAAGAAATAGCCTATATGCTTAGAAGAGGGGATGGTCATTTCCTGAGAGCAGGAATATATGTCATAATGAATCTAAGGCTGGAGTGAGATGCAGATGAAAGGAGATACATGAAAGGAAAGAGAATGCACAAATGTCACTTTCACTAGAGTCTTACCTTGCAAACACACTACACAACAAAACAATGAGTAATTTGTTATTTCTCTAGTAAAGTGAGATAACAATATAGATACACCTCTAGATACATATTATTAAGGCTTATTGAATATATTGAGTCTAACAATTTTGTCAGTTGTGAAGTCATTTACAAGGAAAATATTCATATATCTTTTTGAAACAATTTTGAAGCCTATTTATCAGAAATCATACTATTGCCTCACTGAATGCAATGTTTGCATAATTTTCTAATCTTCTAAAAGTCTAAATTTTCTAAAGACAAACAAGAATCTAAACAAAATCCAAAATGAACTCAAAAAACCACCATCACTAATTCATTTTCAGGTACACAAAACAGACTAATGCTTTCCATGATCAATAAACAGAACCAAAAGGTAAGGATACTTTACATCAGAAAAACTCTGTTTCCTGAAGAAACACCCAATTAAAGTGCCCATGGGAATACTAAATTAAATAAATGACTGAGTCAAAATGAAATTTCCATAACAAATATGGACTTACATATTTAAATACATTAGGATTTGGAGTAAAGAAAGGAAAGGAAGGGAAAGGAGAAAAGAAAGGGGGAAAAGGGAAAAGGAAAGGAAGAAGAAAAGGAAAAGGAAAAGGAAAGAAGAAAATATACAAAAAGCATATTCTTTAGTCTTAAATAACTTTCATTGTGTGAGTCTTGGGGATAGTCCTGTGAAGGGCTAAGAGTTGGACTCTATGACTGATCCTTGTGGGTTCCTTCCAACTCAGCATATCCTGTAATTTTGTGATTTCTTCTGAAAGGACAATATAACTATAAAGCTAGCTCTAGTAATGAATGGGAATAGGGAATAAATGAGAGAAGCATTGTCACCTGAATGTTCTGACCTATGTGGAGGTAGCAGTACACTGTCCTAGGTCTAACTGAGATTCCCTAAAATATCCAACAATTTTGCACACATGACTTTGAAAATATTTGTCAGATACCTCATGAAACAGTGATTATTTATATCTGGAAGACTCAGAAAAAGATTTATTTTTCTTTTAGTCTTGGGGTAACCACTTTATGAAAACATTTTTAATTAGTTTTGATTACTGAGTATTTGAATTTTCCTTTTGAAAGGAATAAGGATACAATTAAAATTAAATGAAAGAGTGGAAGGGTTAATCAAGTCCCAAAAATGTGCATGATATGACAATTGAAATATATTTGTCATTGAATGAGAACTTGTCCAAGAAAATAAAAATTGCATATGATACAATGAAAGAAAAAAATCAAAGTTTGCGGTCATAGTTCCTACCCTAGTAAAATATATCTGTAATAAAAACATGTTGGCAGGAGACCCAGGTTAACATTTCATTTTCAACTCTTAGAAAATTACTTTGACTTAAAGTAAAATATCTCAATGAGATGAAAAGTTAAATAAGAAGATTATGTTATCTTGAATTCTCGATGGAAGCTATTGTCCTACATAATTTATAGCAAGGTTTTCTTTGATCTTTTATATTTACAGAGGGTATTACTAGTGAATGCAAATTTTAAAGCCAAAATACTCCCATTAATTCTACAATTTAGACTTAAAGTAATTATTTGGATTTAGTTTATACTGAGTGAATGCTGTAGCAGAAAACTAGTCATTAAAAAATAATCTATACTTCTACAATTATTTACAAAATCTGCCTACTAGTTTTCCATCTCAGTATCTGGATCACATTCTGCAGTTATGACAAACTTGCAGTTAACTGAAAATTAAAGAGTCACTATTTTAAGCTAGCAAAGTACCTGATTCTTATTCTTTCTACCATCTGGGTTTCCATTTATCTGGTATCCTTGGGAACTGTGATGTAATTTGTTGCATAATTACACATTTGTTGCATTTTTTTAAATTCTCAGATCAGTATGGCAGCAGAACAATGAAGCTTCACATTGCAAATATCTAGTTCTACTTTATACCTGAAACAAAAAAAAAAAAAAATTCTTAAAAGAACTAAATACTTTGCCCCAGACTTGGCATAGGGGCAAGAAAATAGTTCAAGTCGTATCATTGCATTCACTGATGGAAGGACAGACTGGTAAATTCTACAAAGAACTTTTTCTTAGAGTCATGTCTGCAAACTTGTCAGTTCTCATAGGCAGTTACCAGTCAGAGGAAAATCACTGTATCAGATTAATTAATTTAAATCAATATGATAACATAAAAGAAAAAGACAACTTTGCATGTATAAAAGATTGTAATCTCCAAAAAATTGTGCATGGATTCTCTATCTTTATTTCAGGGAAAAAAACCCCAAACCAATATTAATAACCCTGCTTGTTTTCTAGTTAGTGCAGACATTTGAAATCCCTTTTGCTCAGATGTACTCATAATCTTCTTTTACATGGATTTTGTCAAACAGGAAATGTCCAATTTAAAAGGTACCATTAGAAAAACTGGAACTAAAGGAAAACCAAGTCTTAAGCTCCTTTCTCTTTTACCCCTTGGTACATTTAGAGTGCTTTCAGGACTCAACCCATCTAGCTGTGCTCAGATGATTATATATGTATTAACAGCTCCATTACTTACAGACTCAATCTAGCTCATGGTACTGGAGGCCATAAACAGTTCAGCATCCTTTGTAACTGAAGCAAATGGTCATACTGTTCTTCGGAAGTTTATGTAGCCAAAAAGTTTTTATAAGAATAAATACTTGATTTGAAAATTAGAGTTTCAGTACCTAATCTTTCAAGCCATTATGCACGAGTGGCAGGGTGTGTGGGGTATTATGGGCAAGTGCCTAGAATAGTGGGCTTCACTCCTGAATGGACTTTAGAGACTATAGCATTGGAGCTCAGAGTTTGTGGCTGAACAACTATCTACACAACCTTGAAGAAGATGCAAAATGCAACAGAACAGTAAAGTAGGAAAGCATTTCAGACCCTACTGGAAAAACTGCTTTAATTTATATTTAAAATTTTTTCTATGACATATTTGCATTGGATTTCCCTTTCCAGCAAATAAACTATCCTAGTGAAACCAGAGTGAAGAATATTGCCATCATCTGTTAGACATTTCCTCTGTATTAATTGCCATTCCATGTCCCTTCTGCACTTATTGGTGCAATTATTATTATTGTATTATTGGTGCAATTCCAAAACTTTAGAGGTGTTCACTGTTCTGGACACTTGCCCGTACTACTACTCATAACTACTCAACCTTGGGGCAGATCTCTGGGTGGTATTCTTATATAGTTGTTTAATCCTAAACAAGACCAGAATCACATTCAGGATATATAGAAATAAGGATATGCTGTTTTGAACATCCCGTGGATATTCAAAATTCTCAAGAACTATTTTAATTAGCCTGGAGGAGAATGAAAAGGTGGAGGAAGGTATCTCCCTCGTAGATTGGCTCTCCGAGGAGAAAAGGTAAAAGGTGTAATTATTAATAGTTTCCAATAGATGGCTCCTGAAGTACGGAGTTGATGGCAATACTGAGTACAAATACTAGATTAGTGTCACGAACAATAGTTTTATCATATAATAAGTCAGTGTTATGAAGTCTAACAACATGATAACCTTAACCTGGCACCCAGAGATGATAAACAACACAGCAGGGAACATATACTGCAAGTAAGGTGTTACATAACACAACTGAGAACATGTGCAACAGCTCCGAGAGCAAATACATCAATGTTGTTGCCAATGACTGTTAAACTAATAACATGAATGCATGTAATAAATTTGTTTTAACACACTTTAGTCAGATCTGTTGTTATCTCAATTCTTTGAGCCCTATGTTGGGCTCCAAAAGTGACATGGTTCAAGCCAACAAGTAGTTAGGCACCACAGAGACAGTTGCTCATTACTCCCTACCTCAGTGAGATAGGGCAGAGAATTGGAGGGCAAAAAAGAGAAAAATTCATGGATTGAGGTATAGACAATTTAATAGGACAGAAAAGGAAGGGAAAATATTAATAGAATTAGAATATATGAAACAAAGGAGGCACAATACAATTGCTCACCACCCACTCACAGATGATCAGCCAGCTCTGGAGCAGTGGTTTCGAACCAGTGCTCCCCCTAGGTATTATACTGAGCATGATACCTTACGATACGGAATATCCCTTTGACCAGTTTGGGTCCACTGTCCCCACTGTGTCCTCTCCCTGCTTCTTGTGCCCTCCAGCCAACTTACTGGTGTGGTGGTATGAGAAACAGAAGTCCTTGACTTAGTGTAAACTCTACCTAGCATAAATGGAAACATCCATGTGTTATCAACATTACTCTCATCCGAAATCCAAAGCACATCACTTCATCAGCTAGGAAGAAAATCACCTCTATCCCAGTTGAAACCAGGACACAGTACAACGGAGCTAAACTCAGTTAAGAGTGCCAAAACAGAACTTTGCTGTATTTAGATCACATCAACACAGTGATGTGTAACTTCTTCATACCTCCTAAAAATATCTCTGGTGAGGTCTAATTCAGCACAGTCAGATTCCCAGTTCTCCAGTCCCATCAGAATCTGAGCTCTGGAATCCATGCAGATGTTCTCTGTAAGCTGCTCTATTATTAGTGGACACAGTAGAGTCCCAAAACTGTCTACTAAAATGGCAAGGTTTGAGCTTTAGACTAAAGACCCTGGAAATACTGACTTTTATCCTTGTCCTAAACTATCAACCAAAATTTGAGTTAATTATGTCAGCATTCATTAAACTAGCTTGAAAAGTATTCTCACGTAATTGAATATTTTCTAATCTGGCTGGCTACTTACTGCTTTGTCAGGATGTAGACCAAAGAGTTTGAGACTCTATTTGTCGCACTATTTATTGTGTGAAGTGCAATTTATATTTTTTATTCAGTTGAGTATGCTTTAACTCTGGCAAATTTTTTACTCCTCGCTAAAAAGCGTTTCATTTTCTAACTCACAGGTGTAACATGGTGCTCAGTATCAATAGACTCTTCTATTCTATTTCTGGAGTCATAAATGTAATGACTCTTTACCTACACTGTGACAGTATTGCCAAAATGTCTGATGGAGTATTCTTGTCATTTTGCTCTAGAAATTCCAGAAGGGAAAAGAAGTAATAATAGAATAGGAACGGGATTGCATATTTTAAATGTGTGGCAGTTGTCTAGCAATACTTCCCACAGTACATGGGAGAGATTTAGTATTATGCTTGTGCCAGAACTTTGGTCCTGTTTTCATTTCTGATAATGCATGCAGGAGGAAAAACTTACTCATATAAGTAGTTTCCAAACAAATGATTGCCTATCGTGTTGCAGCAACCTTATTTGTACCATCTAGTCTTCGCAGCTCCCAAAAAATAATGAACCTTTTAACTTCAGTAAACTTCAATGGATTAGGGCCAATCCTGATTTCTAGGAGTAGAGGGAAAAGTATTTTTTGAGTTTTATTTTTAAGCCATAAGATTAACAGAAAGAGTATGAAAAACATTGCAAGCCATAATTTGAATGTAAGAAAGCCAATGAACTAATTTTCATGTTTATATCCATGCAAGCACATTTTTTCTCTGCACTCAACTATCTAAAGCTGGAAACTAATCCAGGTGTGGCCTCATAAGCATTAAGCAAAGGACAATAATCACTTCTCACAATGTACAGGCAAAGGTTTTCATTAATGGAGCCCAATATGCAATTATTTTCCATCACTGCAGCAGTGCATGTTTACTTATTGACCACCAGAAGTCCCAGCTCCTTTTCTGTGGATATATAGTGTGGATTAAAAGAGACAGTTATGAAAGATTCTTAGTAAACATCTTTGTAAATCTTAATTACTATGAAGTGTCTGTCCTGTATCTGAAGTAGTAATGTCAAAACTCTGATGCAAAATAGAAGTGTTCATCACAAGACTGTGGATTGCTGTTTCTTTCATCTTTTCATTGTTGTGTACTGAGGTATCTGGTACAGGAACTGACAGTTCTTGGAGGCCTAGAGGATAGGATACCCTCATCAAGGGCCAGGAATCTGTCAAGATTCCCTACAGCCAACAAATTTTCTGGTTGCTGAGACTTCTTCCTAAAGGGCTTTCATGGTGCCTTGGGCCTTCAGGAGTTTTCTGGACATGCTCGAGAGAATGTTGGGTATCTTCTGGTTGTGATACATTTCCCAGGGAATTTATGGCAGAAATTATTCTCATAAGGATCTTAAAATGAGTTTTAAAAAATAGGGGTTTTTATAGAAACCTCTGCTGAGTCTTAGATAAGAAACTTCTCAAATATTTTAAAGGATACAATGTGACAGTAAGATCTTATGGATCTATTTTTTTAAAAATTCTTTTAACTCTGAATATACCTTGTTTTCATATGACAGGTTCCAAAAACTGCTAAATTGTTATATTCCTTGAACTGCAAGCACAACTAAAATTCAGTGTAACATTATTAACACTACAGAATTAGATGGCATTTCACATTTTACGCAGTTATTTCAGGTTTACATTAGATGCAAAGCATTAAGGATAATAAAAAATTAAGAAGATGAAACATTGGTTTAATGAAACTGTATTTATACACATGGCATGTAAATTTAGGCTATTAGCAAACATCCAAGTTGACCTCCCACTCAGCTCACTGCAACTTCATATATAAGCCACCTCCCTATATTATTAGAAGTCCTTTAAATCAGTTTTTCTTTAAGGATTCCTGAGGTTACAAATTAAAAGAAGACCATAAATTGATTGAATCTTTATCCATCACATAAATATCTTAACAGAAACCAAAAGTAAGATCAGAAGTGAGACAAGTATAAGAACTGCAGGAACAAAAATTGCTGAGGTTGAAAGAGCTTTTGCACTTGCAAAGTCAGATTGTATAAGTGATCATTTTGCAGAGCGAATCAGATTTTGAGACAGTCTAATGACTCATAGTTAGGGATACTGATAAATTTGCAAGACTCCATCTCTGCTAAACTTTATTTCTAGGAATGCTGAACATTTCAAGGTTTGCAAGAATAGATGAGAGAAATTATTTTGCAATATGGGACAAAAGAGTTTCTGGCTGAGTAGAAACTCTTCGACACCACAGCATTATGAAGAGCGGCTTAAAGAAAGCACAAATGCAACCTCTCTAAGGAGAACAGATTTAAGAAGGACTTTTGTTGCCTTTATTCGCCAGAAGGAGTGAAATCAGCCAATCAGTGAAGCAGAAACTGTATATCTGATTGAAATTCTGTGTTGAGTCTCTTCAATAATTCCTTCAAACAATAAAAAGCAGCTTAGACCTGGTGAGCGGAAAAACAATCCTTTGATGTCAATCTTTTCTTTTCAATGGATAAGCTTGACTTTTCTAAGGGAAAGGAGAGAGAAGGTAAATTCAGGTTCAAAAATAAATGTAGACTGTGGCACACTACTAGCTTTTCTAATGAAGTGTGACAAATAAAATCTGTAATTTAAAACATTTATGGTATTCCTCTGTTAGTAGTATAATTATCTTCCTAGAGAGTTTGAAACCTAGATTTTTTTATTGATTAGAATGACACCTTTAATTAATCTGCTCTACAATTACTGTAAATAGTACTCTACAATAGTGTAAATAGTGTACCTATTGTTACAATTATATTTTTTGAAAGTATCACTTTCTGTCACAAATTATGTCTTGCAGATAGCCTAATTGCACTTGAGCTAATAAAGTCTGCATCTAATAACAGTCAGATTCGGTTCCAAAATTAAATTTGGATACTTCATTGACAGCTTGGATAATTCATTGACAAAGTTTATGCATAAGTAGGAACTTACACAAAAGAATTCAAAATTATTTTTCAGTCACTTTCAATTTATTTAAAAGCAGCTTTTTATTTTTACTGATGCTTATCCTAAAAGTATTTATTGGCTTTGAAAATGTGTATGTTAATTTTGAACATTTTAATTTTCAATTACTGTTTTTGAACCTTTTATTTTGTAGATGGCTAAGTACTGTAAAATCAAAACAAACTTACATTTTTAAATGAAATGAAGTAAGTAAAGCCGATTGAGCTTGATTGTTTTTCCTCTTTCTTTCTCCTTCATTATACCACACACCAAAGTAACATCTCAAACTTATTTTTTAAATCAGTTGAACCACAAATTTATAATTTGATTTACTTACATTTCCATAAGGTTCCATATGAT
Source organism: Empidonax traillii (assembly GCF_003031625.1). NCBI lineage: Eukaryota > Metazoa > Chordata > Aves > Passeriformes > Tyrannidae > Empidonax > Empidonax traillii. The sequence goes on along the minus strand of NW_020955995.1, from coordinate 243,651 downwards.
TAGGTGTTTTTTTTTTTTCCTTGAAATAGTGCCAGATAATAATTGTACTGTGAAATAATGCCTTGTGCCAAACTGTTAAAAGGAAGATAAAAACTGTGGTGGATGCTTTTTAAAATAATATAGTCTAACTAACAAATTTTATGCTATATAATATAAGACATAAAAAGCTGGGTTTGTTTCTTAATGCCATTTCAAAAATTCATTGATAGGATGTTACTACACTAATTTAATATGGAAACTGTTTTGGAAGTAACAACTTCAACACACCTTTTTACATGAATTGGTAAGAAACAATAACTCTTGATAATCTGTGACTTCTATTGTTGCTTTTTAGGTATGTATGCTATGTAATGTGTGCTACTTGGAGGCTCTTCTAGACCTACATGTGTTCTACCTTCCCTTAATTTCTACTAATCAGACACCTAAGGTCACTTATAAAATCTGTGAAAAGTCTAGCTGTGTTGAGCTATTGAAGTGGTCATGATCTGGAGTTTTGGGATGTTTTTTGTAATACATGCCTTTCTCCATCTCATTTGCCTTTCAATAGAAATTAACTTTCATTTTGCCTTTGACTTGGTTGTACAATAACATTATATGAACTGTATAATATTTTAATAATGAATTTTAATTAATTAGTAATTTGAAATTTTGTTTCTTTAAATAAAAGATGTACAGGAGTTTGGAATGTGTGTTGGTTTTTTTTTTTTTTTTTTTTTTGTCCAAGGGGATGATTTCTCCTTGAAAAGCAAACTAGTATTAATGAATCTAAGAAAGTATTTTGCACATCCAAATTTATGGTTCAGCATTCATTTTCAGCAGTGACAGCTTCAAAATATGTTTCAATTCTGAGCTCTATTACAAAAATTAAAGCAAATTCCTCATTTTTAGTGGCAGCAGTTAACAGTTAAAAATATGGATGAAGTCCAAGCTTTGTTAACATTAGCATTTCTAATTACCTAATGTCCCATTTTTACTGAGGGTTATATAGCAATTTAATTGCTTTGTAATAACTTGTGATCTGTATTTGCAGATTGATTTCTCTTTACTTCTTTACTTTATTTACATAATTTTGCATAATGTAGCTTAGGCTTCATGTACTTCTCTAGGTTTTTTTTTCTCTTGTAATATCAAGCACTGAGTTAGATAATTTCATATGATTCAAGCATTATTCTTTTCAGTCTTGTATGATGATCTTGTATTGGGTCTGGCTGAGATGGTGTTAATTTTCCCCATAGAAGCCCTCATAGCACTGTGCTGTACATTGGTAGCTAGAAAGGTTTGGTATCATACTGGTGTTTTGGCTGCTGCTGACCAGCACTGGCAAAGCATCAGTGCTGTCTCCTCAACATTCCACCCTTGCACCAGTAGACCAGGGGTGGACATACTCTTGGGAGGGAGCACAACCGGAACAGCTGACTCAAACTGACCAAAGGGATATGACATAACACAAGATGTCAGCTCAGACATAAAACCTAAGAAAAGGAGGAGAAAATGGTGGGGCATTTGTTGTTTACAACATTTACCTTCCACAGCAACCACTATAGTGCTGAATCTCTGCTTTCCAGGTAATGGCAGGACATCATTTGCTGATGAAAAGAAGATAATTATTTTTTTTTCTTGTGTGAGCACAACCTTTGCTTTAGTAAAACTGGCTTTATCTTGACCTATGAGAGTTTTATCATCTTATTTTTTTCCACCCTGGTCCTCCTGAAGAGGGGAGTGATAGAATGACTAGGTGGGCAGCTGGCATCCAACGAAGGTCAACTCACCACAGATCTATATGTGGATTTATTAATCCTTAACCAAGTCAATTAAATAGTAATTTGAGTGGAAAAAAACCCAAAACAGGTATAAAATAATATAGACCTTGTACACAATTTCAATCTCAATCAGTTGATTTTCATATAAGCTATTCTATGTTCACATTTTGATTCTCAATGCCTGTAAAACATAATTTAAGTTGTAGATGCGTGTTTAAAACTACAGCTTTACAGTGAAGGCTAAAATCTTAGGAAAATTTCATAAAGCAAATATATTTTAAAATATTTCTTTTTAATTCTTTTCACAGATACTTTTGTGGTAATGAGTAAATTATAAACACTTAGATCAGTTTTCTTTTGTGTATAGGATCCTCTATGGAATATAGAAAAAATTCTTCTACAGAAAAAGGATTATGATAGGCAATTAAAAATGTGAGGAACTCTATGAGGGCATTAAGATTCCTGGGTCCAAATAAAACATTACATGAAATAGAATATGATTCAGAATATGACAATTTTTTGGATTAATAGGTCCTGAAAAAAAAAAAAACCCACGCTTTTTTTGGTACGATTTGAAATGCATAAAAATTCCAAAGCTGTAAATATAAACAAATTTTATATCCAATCTAATCTCTGGCAAATTCAGCTATATAGATGACCAGACCAAGTCAGACATTGTCCAATTTTTTATAGATATCTGTGACAAGGTTAGAATATCTCATTCCTCAACCTGTAATCTGTATTTCTTAACTATACCTTGATATTTGGAGGGTGCAATAGTGGAGAAAAGACAGAAAGCTTTGAAAAACAAACATTCTTTTTTGCTTCTAAAGTTTGGCTGGCATACACCCATGCAGAGAACAAAACAAAGGTAAAAATATGGTGCCAAGGCAAAAAATTCCTTGAAAGATTTCCCCAGTGTTATACAGCAAGGGAAGAGCATATGGCTAATTCTTTTTGAGATCACTTTAGTATCTCTACTCTTTCCTTAGGCATGTTCATTTTGCTTTGTTTTTTCTTAATTAATTTTTATTTTTGTGTTTGTGGTGTGGTTTTTTTTTTTGTGTGTTTTTTTAATTAATTTGTAAGTTATGATGTGAAGTGTTGTATCTCATCTGTAAACAGAAGTGCTGGGTACAGTTCTCCTCTGGGAAGATAATATTGGGCACATACTTTGTGTGCCAAAACTTCATGAATTCTAATGAAAGTTGTGTGTGTTCTACTGGGACCTAAATATTGACTGCATGGGAACTGCTTATTTTTGTCTCAGATTATTAGAGTGCCTAGTCTAAAAACTTTTATAGAAATTATATAGGAAAATGATCTTAAATATAACAAGTACTGAGAACACACTTCTGCTAGAGATATTTGTAGGCTTCATAACGTGTCGGGATATTAAATTAATCTGTTATGTAACGCATAAAAGAAGCCATATATAGACATCACTGGAAACAGACGGGCATCATAGTTCTCATGTAGGCATATGTGGTTTAATCCATTTGTTCTCCAGAGGGATGACCAGAAGACCATTAAAATGCAAAAGACAAGGTCACGGCAGCACAATCATGTTCTTTAATTAGTAAGCCCTGCCTTAAAATGGAGCATATTGAGCAAATACACATGCTATGGAACTTTCCAGTTCTGAGTTTCTTGAGTTTTAATCATCCAGCACATCATACATATCTGTAAACAGAAATACAGGCCAATCATATCTGCAGTTAACTATCATACCTATCTGGAATACTGTTGTTAAGATCCAACTATTGAGAGATGCCTCTGGCTGAATTAAAGTGCAAATGAGATCATATGCCAAAGTCAATAGTACGGATTTTATTTAACAATAAAGTGTGAGGTAGAGAGATAAAAAGAAATAGAAAAAAAGAAAAAGCAAGTGAAAGAGTGGGAGTGAGACAGATTAAGAAGAAGATATTTACCACCTGTGGATCTAATAATGTCTCGTTGATCCCTCTTCACTGTGGGCTTCTCGGTGGTAGGGGTCCTAAGTGAGTTCAAAATTTTTCACTACTTATACATTTTAACAAACAAAGTAATTAATCTCCTTGGCTACACAGTTCTCTTATTCTATTGGTAAATGATTCCCTCACTTCTAATTAGCCCCACCCTCAGTTTTCCTCTTTTGAGTCAGCAAGTCTATTAAGTTGGTGCTTGCGAGTTGGTGGTTATGACCTCCCCATGCCAGAATTACCTTTTTCCAGTCTGAGCTGAATTCAACACAGTTGCTCAGTTGACTTTCCTTGTCCATTATCAGTGAGACATTCTTCTCCTCCAGCTTCGTTTACCTCCCCCTAGATGTGAGATAACACTGGGAAAATAATACCGCCTTTATGTTAAGTTCTTGTCAGGTGGGTTAACTTACAGTCCAAGTTCCAGGTGTCTATGGAGACTTATTCACGGAGGGGGAAGGGGGGGGGGGGGGGGGGTTTTGGGATGGTTCTGTGGTCACAGATGCCACCTGTCCTGTAGCTTGGGGTAATTTTTGTTTGACCTGTGATATGCATATGAGCAGCTGCTTCTTTACACAGTTTGCCACAGTGGGAATTTTTGTCTGGAGGCATTACTAAGGATATGCTAGGCATATCTTTTCTCCCCAGGCATGGAGGTAGCATCATTCTTTTGCTCCCTTCTGTGCTTACATCACAGCAAAGTCCTTCTGTGCTATCAGTTTTTGAGACAGGCAGCTGAGTTCTCTAAGTCCTTACAGCTGTGTTCCCTTCTGGGCTCCCTGGTAAAAGAGAAACTTGGAGCTACTGCTGAGAGTCAGGTGAAGGGCCTCTAGGATGATGAGGGGACTTGAGCATCTCTCAAATGGGGACAGCCTGAGAGAGCTGGGACTGTTGCTCTCAGAAAAGAAAAAGCTCGGGCACATCAATGTATATGGATACTGGAATTCAGGGTGCAAAGAAGATGTGGCCAGGCTACTTCCACTCATGCCCAGTGACAGTACCAAAGGCAACTGGCGCAAACATACACAGGAGATTCTCTATCAACATCAGGAGAGACTTTTTCACTGTGAGGGTGACTGAGCACTGTCACAGGTTGCCAAGGGAATTTTTAGAGTCCACAGCCCTGAATATATTCAAAAGACATCTGTACATGGTCCTGCCATTAAAAGATTTTTTGCATCTTTCTTTGAAGCATCTGCTGGGAGACATCTATACAGCCTGTTACATTAGCCATCTGGACAGTCCTCTGCAACTGTAGACAATTTCATATAGATATTGCAGGAGTTGGTATTTTATGGGGTCCTCTTCAATTAGAAGTTTGCCAGTGAAACCTAGCTTGGATAAATACATGCAGTTTTCTGTTTCATCTGCTTTTTCCTCATGGCTAAATTCCATTCATTCATTTTTTGGTAATATCCCATTATATTACTTGCAAAGGAACAGAGTAAGTTATGGGTTACTTAAATTCTTAGTATGTATTCAGATTTTACCAAACTTACATATCATCTAAAACAGACCTCCTTCTGTAAAAGGAATTTGAAGATGGTGCCTGTGGTTCAGCATTTATGTTTATTGGTAGTATGGCTCAGCCTATTTTTCTGGTTCAATGAGCAGCTTAGGGTTGCACTGCTTGTGTGTTTTGTTTATATGCATTTTTTAAATGCTATTTCTTCTGTGATGTATGACTAGTTAATCTGAAGTCAATCAAAGGGGGAAAATATTCCTCTATAATCCCCTGTGCTTACAGAAAATGAGTAAAGTGCAGTTAATTCATATAAGACTTTACAATGCACCTTTCAGAATGTTAAAAATGACATATAGCAAGTATTGTAATTTCCTCAAGTGTACCATCACCATGAATATTACAAAGATGTTTTACTTTGCTGCTATGTGATATTTTACTTGATTAAATATGTCAGTAATTCCTATATATCTTTAATAGAGCAGCTGATATTTACAAAAACACTTCTGAGTCAATGCAAATATAGATTGTCTGTGAAGTTACACAGATAATAAGTTAAAACTCATGAAAGAAAAAAAAATTCGTTTTTTACTAGGTTGGGTTTTTTTATTCCTTTTTTCTCCCTTCAATATTATGAGGAATTCTAACAACTTAGGTGTGGAATAAAATTTTAACATCAGCTTTATACAAACCCCTTAGATGCATGGACACAATGTTATGACAATATATTTGCCTATGATATTACAATTTCAGCAAACTGTTGATTCTCATTTGAGTGAGTTCTATATCCCGACAGGCACCCCCTTCCCCCAATAATACTGACTATTTTTGTGGAAAATGGAAGTAAATAATCTGTATCAATACTTAAATCCAAAAATAATTATATTACTGCAATAAACATTGACAACAGGCATCACTATTGTTAACAAAGTGCAAAATACAGATAAGAAGTTCTGACAATTCTTGTGAATTCAGTCTCTGGACTGATTTGTATCTGGTTTGGATTATAAAAATGAAGAATTTTTTTTTCCTATATTGAGAAAGACAAAGTATGTTCTTCTCTGTAAAGTATTATTTAATTTAAAGGACTAAAAATATAGTATGTAAAATAAATAATTTTAAATAAAAAGTTTAATAATGTGAATTTTTGAGAATGCTGTAAAAATTAAAAACATTGTCTCATTTTACAGAATAAAAATTTGAAGAACAGAACTGCAGTATAGAAACTTATTTAGGCACTGCTGGGGCAGTAGGGAAATAAAACAGCTCTTCAAAGATGATGTCATGCTCCTTGTGCTAACAGCGCTTAAGTGCTTTAGGTTGTTCACAGGAAGCTTTATTTTGCCATGCTTAGGAAGAGCTGCATTTTCTTCTGGAATGACAATCCTTAGCAAGTGACACTAAATGCAAAAACATAAAAGGCAGGCCTTAACATTTTAGGGATGCTCTTACGTTTACCTCTTCCACGCATCATCTTGTTGAGGTCTGTGACTTGGGCTTAGGAAATAATATTAATTCTCCTATACCCATTTGACCTAAGGCTCTTTGAGTGATTGAAATAAATCATAAGCAGAGGGTCTTGGACAGATGTGGTAAATATTAGCCTTGCAGGAGATAGAAGTACTATGTGTGGGAAGTGCTGTGCTTTCATAAAAACTGTAAATCTGTAGTGCATATGGTTGAGATATAAGTAAAGGTAAAAATGTGTTCTGAACTGTCGGGAGCCTTATTGTTCCTGTTTTATGAAAAGTAGTATGTGGAATGGCATATAAAGAAATGAAGATGAAAGCAGTTCATTCCTCACCCTAGAACTCAGGAATAACTTGCTATTTATGCCATGTTGAGAGAACGAGATATATACTGAGGCATGTCATCAAAGCAGCACTGTTTAAGCTGTTGCTCTTTTTCAGTAAATCAGATTCCAAGGTACTGACCTGTACCTGTTCGTCAGATGAGCTGAAAACCAGCAGCCTGACTCTGATAGATTCAAGAGAAATTTCATTCAATTTTTAAATACATTGAAACTCAGAAATCTGCAGATTGACTAGAAGAAATATTTGCTTAAGAATTTAACACAGTAAAACAAATTAAGAAGTAGCATGGAGTTACAAAACTTTCAAAGCAAGGAATTGAAACAAGATACCTTATATTCCATATGGATAATCTCATCATGCATTTGGGGCTTATTTTTTTCCCTACTGTGCTTCCTTTCTGTTTTGTCAAGTGTGTCAACCCAAAATGTGAGGGCCGAACAAACCGAGTGACCTTGGCTGTCCCTTGTATGGCTTCCCCTCAAGGCCCTTCACAATCTCTGTAAGCCTCCTTTGAATACTCTCTATTAGCTTTACATTCTTTTTATACAATGGCACCCAAAGCTTCACACAACACACGAGGTAAGGCTACATCAGCACAGAGCAGAGTGGGACAATCACCTCCCTTGACTGGATGATGATACTTTGCCTGATGCCCCCCAGGACACAGTTGGCTGCCAGGGCACTGCTAACTCATATTCAACTTGCTACTGACCAGGACACAGAGATCTCTTTTTGTGGGGCTGCTTTCCATCCTCTCATTCTCCAGTTTGTACATTCTTCCAGAGTTGTCCCATTCCCATTGCAGAATCTGGCACTTCCTCTTGTTAAATTTCATATGGATGATGACTGCGCAGCCTCTAACTTGTCAAGGCCTCTCTGCAGGACTTCTCTGCCTTCAAGGGAGTCAACAGCTCCTCCCAATTTAGTGTTGTCAGCAAAATTACTTAATATACCTTCATGTCCTGCATTCAAATAATTTATGGAGATTTTGAAGAGCAATGGCTATAAAATGGAGCCCTGTGGAGCATCCCCTCCTATTTATAGTTTATACCACCTAGTACAGTCTGAATATATGCTTTATTACTTAAGGTTTTCCTGAATACTGCATTGCTACCTAAACTACTGTTCTCAATATATTTACCGATGAATAAATTTCTGTTAAGAAGCTTCTGCCATCTGGCAGATGGTCTGGCAAACATCAGCACTCTGAGCATCGATCGGACAAACAAAGCAGTAAGTTCAAAAGACAAAAAAAGAGAAAAGATTAGAACACCTAGAAGCATATCAATATCAATAAATCTGATATACCTCATTGATACTGATGCAGAAAGGAAGATCACACAGCTGTGGAATTTGTTTAAGAAGCTTACCACTTAGCAGATATATACAATAGCTGCTCATGCGAAGTGCAGATACAGAAGAAAACAAAGCATTTCTATTTTGCAGACAAGGTATTGAGGAGCAGAGGGAATCACTGAAGTCGATTCTCAAAGCATTTGAACTAATTCTTTTGTAATTAAAAAATTTAATTTTAAGGTGAAAATTATCTTAAACTTCTATGTGGGAACAGTGTATTCTTATTTCTTAAAGTAAGGTTTTCAAAATATGTGCTCTGGTATATGAATATCTCAGTCTAAAATGTTTCAGAACTGTAAAAATCCATTGGCACTTGAACTTCCCTGTATGCTTGCCACATCCTTCTGACAAATTAGTATAATGATGATACCTTGAGTTCACAGTGCAATCATTCATACTCCATAGAGCAGGCCACGGGTGAAATACTGGACTGTCTTCATTATTTTTCTCTTCACTGAACATGCATTAATGATAAAAAACCTAAAATCATGTTTTTTTCTTTTGTTTTTGGCCAATGTAAAAGCTTATTCTTGAAATGCCTCTGAAACTGCAACAAGTGTTAGATTAACCAAGTATTGCTAAGTTACCAAGAGAAAAACACTGCTTTAATCTCAGTCCTTTCAACTTAGCTGAAAAGATCGTATATAAGTGTTTTCATCAAGTACTTTCTAAGAACACTTCCATGAATTCGGATGAATCCCTTAAGTGCTGCTATGGAAATTTCTGTGTTGGCGTATGGAGTAGATTTACTAAAACTGGTTGGTTAGTGCAGGCTAGCAAGTCTGTGCATGGCCAGCTCCGATTATCTTTCCTAAATCTTTCCATATTCAGTACTTCCCTTCACGTGTGAGGCACATTCTCTTGGCTTTCTTTTCTCTAATATAAATGGAGAAAAAATATGTACATTTTAAAAAGAAACAGAAGCCTATAAAAAAAAAAAAACACTCCAGTGCACACAATTTTTCCCTCAGGGACAGTCTGAGAGGGAGAATGAATTGCACATGACAGCTGTTAGGGTTTGGTTTTGTCTAATGCAGTACAGGCAGACACTGGAAAGGGTGGCATCAAAATTCCGAACAAAATGAAACCTATCACTGAACTATCAGGCAGTTGTGTGGAAATGCACATTGCTGTGGTTGTATTATGCCTGTAGATAAGAGTTAGCATCTAAGAACTGCCATTTTCTTCTTTAGCAGACAAAAAAAATTTTTTTTTGCTTTGTTTTGTTTTGTTTTGTTTTGTTTTGTTTTTGGGTGGGGGGGTATTTTGTGTTGTTTGTTTGTTTGCTTTTTTACCTGCTTGTGTGGCATGTAATGGCTGGGAGAAAATCCAAAGGAAATATGCATCTACACTATTTGCATCTACTCCTGAAGCACTTACAACATGCAAGTCATTGAGCTTAAATATAAATATTGCCAAACTTCAGTAATATTTGAATTCCACTTTATTTTCAATAGTGAAATACTAAAAAATACAACTAAATTTAAACAGCACTGATGCAAATCTGTTTAAAGAATTTGTTTATCATTCCTTAAAGGATTGAGGAATTCTATGGCTTGTTTGCATGTTTCATTCCTCTTTTCCTTTATTGAAGTATTTTATAACCCATGTATGAGGTTGTTGTGAGAAAAGAGAAGTGGAACTTGCTGTAGGTGGAAGGCAGAGCAAGATCTTAGGCCAACTGTCATCCCAACTAAAAAGCCATTATAAGTATTCCTGAGTGTTATTTTCATGATAATTAATTCAGGCACCCTCCAGCCCCTCCAAGAAATTAATAACTCTTTTCCTTCCATTAATCCCCAAAGAATCTTTGATCCAATATTCACAAGAGTAGTCTTTTGCAGAAGAAATTATAAACTTTCTTTTCTTCCCTTCCTGTCTTTTTCTCCCCTCGTCTACCATTCCCTGGAATATTTTAGCTGGCTTGCCAGCCAGAAGTAGACAGGAACCTGCTGACTGAAGGCTTCTCTTGGGCAAGTGATACAGCTTGCATTAAACACATTAGTACCCGCAGTTGAGCCAGAGAAACAGATGGAAAAAGTGTAAAATAAAGCTGTGTAAGCTCCAATGAGGCAAAAATATATACTTTTTAAAGTTTTGTTAGCTTTCTACAAAAATGGCACCCCAGGGGATGTTCTGTCACTTAATTTTATAGGCCAGGTGTTCATCTGAACAAAAGCATAAAGGAAGAGATTTTTTTTTTTTTTCTAAAAAAAGAGAAGGGAGTTTGCCACTTTATTATGTGAATGCTTTCACAGAAGTCAACAGGGATCCCAAAATGCAACTTTAAAACCAGATTAAAAGGCTTTTCTAAAATCAGCATTTAAATGTTGTGAAGGTTTGTTTCCAGTTTCCATTTTCCCTATATATTTTCTGATGTAGAATAATAGTTTTAGTCGCTTCTGAGGTGCTGAAAATTACTTTTAAGGAGACTTGCAGATGAAAATAGGGGGGTTATGGATGTGTTCTAAAGAAATGAGCAGGTATAAAAATGCATTTATTTACAACGATTCTAAGATTTTTTCCTTATTTTATATCTTGACCTAACTCTGACCAGTGTTTTAATGTTTAGTTCTGACTGATTGATGACAACTCTGCATCACTAAGGCTCCTGGAGCAGTCAGTGTAAGTCAATTTTCTTTGCTTGCCTTTTTTTTTTTCTATTCAATGTTCCTTCTGGTGTAAATAATAGAATAAAGCTTACACGGAACAGAATTATGATTATGAGAACTATTAAGGGATAACACTGGATGGGAACAGGCTCTGTAATTTCGTTATTCTTTTTCCATAGTGAGATTTTTTTCTGAAAAACACTGGAAAATAACTTTTTCTTGTTCTTTATAAATAACAAATCTCTTATATTGTTTTTCATTTTTTGTTTTCAGTGCTTCAAATTTAGTTGAATAATAAATCTTTCCATTTTGAGTTTGAAAAATAAAACACTACATCTTTTTTTATCTGGAAACTCAAAAAAACCCACTAACAGCTCTTATCAGTCCCAAGAGCTTTTAGTTTAATGTTGTTCACGTAGAAATTTCTGAGGCCATATGGGCACAGTAGGTTTCAGAGAATCATTTTCAGTTTTCATCTATGTGTAAGATATTGCTATGCAGAATTGTAACTTGAAAGACAAAGAGGTTCATTTAAGGTTTTTTAAAGTTATCAGATTACAATACGTCTCTAATAGCAAGTTGTAAAATTTTGGATGAAATTATATAGGTAGCATTTAGAAGGTCCATGACTCAGATGTTGAATACTTGAATTAAAAAATCATATTCCATCTTTAATGAATACTTATTTTCTTTTCCCTCCACCTCCCAAGCTTTACTGTAGCACCCCTGGTGTCTTTGCAAGCTTGATGTTAAGATACTGTATAAGCATGTTTAACTCCATTTGCTTGGATACACAGAAGCTGAGGCAGTTATTCAACTAAATATCTGAAGGTCTTTAAGTAACCAGACCTGGAATGTAGATGTGGATTTCTCTTGCAAAGAGAAATATATTTTAATAAGATCTCTTACATGCCATACTACTCTAATGAAGGCAGAACTGTTTAATTCTGCTTGTTTCACAGTTTAGTCTGGTATTTAATGAGGGAAGTAAGTAAGGTGTGAATGCACCCCGGAGATGTGGGAAATGGATCCTGTGAAGATGGTATTTGTTTTATCTAGAGATCTGCTCTAAGGTCCTATTTTAAATACAAAAAATACCTTTCATAGCCACCATCAGTCTTGTGACTGCATTTGCAAATAATGATCTGTAAGCAACAGAGCACATAGTAAATGAGGTTTGTATTAATGAAAAGTGAACATTAAAATTTTGGACAGATTTTCAAATACAGCTTAGAGTTACATGAGCCTTATACCTTGGGAAGAGTTTTCTCATTAAATTTCCTCCACCATGTCTTTATCTTCTGGAGTTAAAATACTACAGTAATTCCCCTTGGCAACATTGTTGCATCAGCTTGTATTCAGATTTTGAGGATTTGAGTAACTGCAATGGGAGACAAGGAAAAGTGACCAATGTCATCTAGACTTCTGTAAGGCCTTCAACATGGTCCCACACAGCATCCTTCTCACCAAATTGGAAAGAAATGATTTTGAAGGGTGGACTATTGCGTGGATAAGGAATTGGCTGTAGAGTTGTGATCAATGGGTCAGTGGCTCTATGTCCAGGTAAATCCAGTGACAAGTGATGTCCCTCAGTGCTCTGTCTTGAGATTGATGCTCTTTAATATCTGTCAATGGAATAGTGTGATCAAGACACCCTCAGCAAGTTTGCGGATGACACTTACCTGAGTGGTGCAGTTGACACAGCAGAAGGATGGAATGCCATCCTGGGGGACCTGGACAAACTTGAGAAGCAGGCCTGGAAGAACCTAACCGAGTTCCACAAGTGTAAGGTGCAACATTAGGAATTCTTAGGAATGTGCACTTGCAGCCCAGGAAGACACTCGCATCCTAGGCTGCATGGAGAGTGGCACGGCCAGCAGGTCGAGGGAGGTGATTCTTCCCCTCTACTCTGCCCTCGTGAGACTCCACCTGAAATACTGCATCCAGCTCTGGGTCCCCCAACATAAGAAGAACATGAACCTGTTAGAGCTGCTCCAGAGGAGGGCCACAAAGATGATCAAAGGGCTTAAGAACCTCTCCTATGAAGTCAGGCTAAAAAAGCGGGGGACCTTGTTGTGACCTTTCATTACCTAGAAGGGGCATTACAAGAAAGCTAGAGGGGAACTTTTTACCCGAGCAGGTTATGCAATTAAGCAATTGTAGTTCCTTTTGGCAGGAACTATTCCTTTCAGATGAGTTCTATGAACTGTTATCCTGGTTTTATTTTTTTATATTGTACAAAAATACTATTAATTAAACTCAAGAAATAATGATTTTTTTCTCCTCAGTTGCTCCTTTACCTCTCTCGTAAAAACAGCCTCCTAGAGTTCTTACCAAGGGTTGCATTTTACTATTACTTGACAAATATTTGTACAAAATCCATGTGCTAGAATACATTTTAATCCTAATTTTATAAGCTGATGATTTTGGTTTTTAAATTTGATATCAGAATGTATGTTTGCAACCACAGAAGCATTAAGAAAATGGCAAAATCTGTTTCCATTGTACATTGATAACGATATTCTGACTATAGTGTGGTAAAATTAATATGAGTCTCTTGCATGAGTTTTGTATGACATTTGAAGGTTCCTAATTGTCTAAGTGACATCTGAAATGATATATTTATTTATGTGGAAAAAATCTGACAAAAACTGTAGATTCATTTATGGGTACTTATTTAAAAGTTGACCCTAAATAAGTAATTTTAAATCAGGAAATAAATTAGATTTATTTTCCAAGTCTTCTCTGTTAAGAATTGTTATTATTTCTATCTGTAACTATAGGCATCTCCTAAAGTGTCTTCATTATTGGACTATTTCTAGTGGAGATACGAGTTGTATCACTGTATTGTGAATCACTATGTTGTGTTGCCATTACTAAAACTACATACTCTATATAGAAAGACAGTCAGATTTCCAAACTGTTCCTGATATCCAGAGGCTACTCATGATTTACATTTAAAGAGCTGTGTAGAAATATTACTATTATTATTAACAACAACAAAAACAACACCAATAATAATAATAAATCACAAAATGGCAAACCCCAGCCACGTATCTTATGTCAAACTGAATTTGGACACAGTCTGAGGTAATTAGGATTACTTCAGTTAATAAAAAGAACACTCATGAAGACTGATATGGTATAACGGTATTAATTTGAAATGGAGATTAAAACTTTATTTTGACATATGCAGAATATTAGCCAGACATATCACAGAAAAAGAAATTCTAGGATGACAGTGTGCGGTCTGACTGAGCATCTGCCTGAAGCATTTTATAGCAAATTCCAGATTCTAACATCTGTCCAAAAAAGAGGTAAGATAGATTTATTATTAAGTCACTGGATGGGTATTTATGGTTCTTTATTACTTGATCACTTATTAGTTTTTCTAAAAAAGAACTAAAGAGGAAATAAAGCTATCAGCTATGCCCTTTTCAAATCTTTTTAAACTCCTGCACAGAAAGCCAGAGAAATCAGAAGCACACAGTCACCCAAATATGTCATCAAGGGACTTACCTTCAGAAGATTTTCTGTAAAGCAGACTATATGCAATGATAAGGAACACTGAACAGCTTAAAAATACATGGAGAAATGCTGTGGCCAGGAAATGACTGAACAGGCCTCTCTTCCAGGCAAAGATCTGTTCACTTTCAGCAGCGGATGTGCAGATTTAACAGAATATGTAGGGCTTGTTCTGCAGGCTGTTAAAACTCTGATCCTTTGCTAGAATGGATGTAACTGGACTGATTTAGACTGACTGAAAACTGGACTGTATATACATATATATATATATATACATACACACGCGCACACACACACACACACACGGTAGTATTAGTTAGAATTACAATAAAGAATTTAATGTCGAATATGTAAAAGGAATTAACAACATGATCAGGTTTTGTAGTGTGGAAGAGAGGAATTTTTTTACTCTTAGTTTGTAGAATGTGGTGACTAAAAACACAGTCAACCAAAAAAAAAGGAAAATATAGAGACAGACAGTAGAAAACAAATCTATTGAAATTCATTTTACTAGAAACTGTTCAAGTGAAAATTCTTGTATTCATAAAACTCTTCTCCAGTGCAGACTTTGTATTTTCTTAATCTTTCTTTTTTGAAAAAGTTCTTTCTTGTCGATCTATTAAATGACTAACTCTTTCAGAAATGCACTGTTGGAACAAACCTTTGAAAATATGGTGCTAGGTATGTAATTGGTCTTCTTGAAAATTGACAAGTGGTTTCTACTGATTAATTTACAGGACCAAAAAGAAAAACATGGGATGAATTACTTCATTACTACTGATATGATTTGGCTTTCTTTCCAGATTCTTCTTCTTTTCTTCTTCTTTTTTTTTTTCTTTTTTGTTTTTTTCCACAGAGAAGAAAGAGATAAAAATACATAACAAAATATCTTGCTGTTGATATTCCCATTCTATATGAGGCAAGGTTAAAATGCAAAAGAGTAAGCAAAAAAGATTTGAAATTAATTTACATTGACTCTTATAGGTCTTTCATAAACATTTTCTGCCTTTCATCTGTTCAGCCACTGCTGCATAACATCCCAATAACTTCAGTGAGTTATTACAGAAACATATTTTTTCTGACACATACTGCCTCAGGCTTCTCCTGAAAACATCATTCTTCAGATTTTGGCAATCACTTAGTGTCCATCATTCTTTGCTATCCTTCCAGTCTTTCTTTTTGCCTTTTGACTACTTCCCGGGCAGCTGTTCTCATTGTCTCCTATTAAATTTTTCTCCATTTGGAAAAATGCATCAAGTTCACAATAATTAGTCCATTTCCAGCTCACTACCATCCTTTGCTTGCAACAGTAAGTCTCACAGTTTGCAAAATGCAAGAAGTCATTTGTGACTCATTCATGTAGTATTTGTCAACTTTTCTTCTTAGAACACTTGTCTGATAGATCTTTTCCTCAAGGCAAATGTAAACCCCATATGTTCAAGATCAGAGGAAAGTAATGTAATCAAAAATTGGAAGAATAATTTACAGATAGAATGTATTAATTAAAGAAGGAATTTAGGTTGAGTTGTAAGCATAAGCGTTAAGACTTTTGCTGGATATAAAAATCAATCCTTCACACATTTAAGATCTTCAGAACAGAAAGGGGCAAAGCTTGGCTGTTCATTAAAATCATGGCTAGGCAGAGTATAGCAAGGTTTATTGAAATGCAATGCTCAGTCATGCAAGTGAAAAACTGATAGTATCTCATCTTTGTATGTGAGAATGAAATGTCTCCAAAGACAGAGAGAAACAATATCACTGCAATTATTCAGAACCACATTTCTGTTCTTATAACAGCAGGAATCACAGCTTTGTGCACTTCAACAACAGCCTGTCAATATATTCATCAGTATGTAGTAGTGGTTATATCCTACTCTCATTATCATCTGTATTCTCAGGTACAGTGTGATATACAAGGGAGGTAAGACTGAATGAGTAGCTTTTTTTTTGTTTAGAGTAATTAACTGGATGATCAAAACTACACTCCGATGTTAGTGTTTCAATTACTCTTAGGAATTCAAACAAACTCTGAGCTTGAACGTTAAACACTGGTGGAACAGATCAGCCAGTGTTTTAGTTAGTCTTAGCTGTCTTTGTCCAGGACGAAAAAATTATTCACTTTGATTGGATGAAAAGGTGGACTTGTATTTTTCTTTCACTCAAATGGAAAAACAAAGTCTCCAAAAACACCCATACTCTGTTGCCTTGGATAATGCTTGGTTTTTTTTCTTGTCAAGTTGTTAAAGTGTTTTTCCTCCTTGTTTATTTATATCTGCTTTTTCTCTTTTTCTGAATAGTCGATACTGTGCAATCATTTCATACAACTCAGACCTTTGTTCAAAGACCAAATAAATAATCCAGACTGTCAGATGCTGGAGTGGAAATGGAAGAAAAATGCCTTTAAAGGACAACCTTACCTATTCTGTGATTCTGTGGCATGTCCGTGTTACTGAGATTAGAAATTGTTGCTGAATAAGAAGTGCTGCTGGATTTAGCTTTCTCTATCTCGTTTTCTAAATAGAGCCCTGACACAGGTACTAAAGATCTCCCATCTCATGAAATAGGGAGAGTTAGGTGCCTTCAAATAAGTTTAGAAAAACTCTTCACTCAGACTGAGCCACATATATCTAGTCAATACTCAGTTAGTTCTGAAGTGCTCTCTGAAGTCTTTCATCTGACTTAGGACTCCAGGCAGACATTTCTTTTTATTTTAATTAAAGAATCCACTTCTACAGATAACTGTGAACAACATTCCATTTTTTTAAATGCACTTTGTATAGAAAATGTTCCAATGGCTAGAGAATTACACAAAAGTAGAAGCATTAGGCTGTTTTTAATAGCTTCTAGGATAGTGCCGACCCACTCTTTTGCTCAGGTTATGCTATTGCATAGCTTTGAATCATAAGGTAAGGAAGTGAGAATTTTTTTAAGCATTTCTTATTTATCCATCTTCTATTAAACAGTTATTTAATAAATTCTTTTTTCTGAAACAGAGAAATGTCACCTACCCGCATTTAACTAGTCCTTTTCTTCTTCCTTTCCCCTCTCTTCGTGCTATCCTTCACTCTAGAAGATACTTTTTTTGCCAGCTTTCTGTTGCCTTATGCTAATGATGAAGTGAGGGAATTAAAATCACAAAAATTTGGTTGCAAAAAAAGCTAATGGAGATAATCTTCTGGTTTCACAAGATTTACTTATTGCCATGGGAATTCTTTCAGCATCCATGTAGGAGCAGAAGCTCTCTATATCTGGATTGTTAGAATTTTAAACTTTCCAGAAATTTTAAATTTTTCATGGGAGAAATCAACCCTGAAATAAATTGTTAACAGAATAAAATGTGAAAAAATTTGTTTGAAGTAAGTAGAAAGAAAACTGAAGTGGTTGTGCAAAGTTTTATTGATAATTAATGATTCATAATCTTAAGTTCAGTGGCTATTAAAATGTTAATTAAAGTGCAACTACCTGAGGTAGTACATAGAATTTGGAGAATTGAATCAAAAATATTTTCTTCACAGTAACTTTGTTTCCTTTTCAGTTTTGTCCCCCACACAAATCACAAAGAATAACCTTTCCTAAAAATCCTTTGTTGTTATGATAATGGAAAAAAAAAATTTCTATAAAAAAAATTTACCATATAGAAAGTAAAATTATTGAACTATTTTACAACCAACTATAAAACTGAGAGATCATTTCAGGAGCAGTTCTGGAGTAATTCGTAACATTAAATCATCATGATAGTTTTAGAAAGGCCCTGAAGACATACTTATTTGAAGATAATAACAAATGAAATGAAATGAAAGAAATGAAATGAAATGAAATGAAATTAACAAAACCTGAGATCAATAGCATTTTATTTCCATTTTTCTGACTTATTTACAGAGTCACCACTTTTTAGATAAGCAGACTTGTTACCCAGTTGGAGTTTTTGGTGGGTTGTATTCATACTCTCTTAAAAATCAGAAAGATAATTGTAGTTTTGGTTTGGCTAGTTAAACTTGAACATGGACAAGGCTTAAAAGTATCTTGACCATGCTCAACAGAACATAAAGCAATGTCTTAAGAACCTATATATGAGAAAAGGCTGTTTTGAATTAAAGAGTAATATGTGAAAGGGATCTGAAGTATATCCAGTTCTCCTCATTGGAGGTGCTGATATCCTGGCCTAAGAAGAACACACTTTTACCATGCCTGCTTTCATAAAATACTGCCTCAGCATCCTGGAAGCGTCTTAGAGAAGTAGCTATCCTCATGGAAAATTTTCTGTTCTCTTTCACTCCAAGAATCTCTGTAACACCATTTTCAAATAAGAGGCATCAGCAGGCTTTATTCCCTGGTAGGGAAGTGATTTCCCCACTGCACACACAGTGTGTCTGAGATTGTGTAGTAGAGTGTGGGAGATAAATACCAAGCTTTCTGGCTTGGTACACTCAGAATACTGCCTGTATTCTATTTCATTAATTCAACACATGCACTATAGTATATTCCTTATGTAACTGTATATATAGGCTTTATTGTTAACAATTTTTTTCTTGTGTGCTTTGGAATAGGTAGGGAAAAAAACCACTTAATTTAATGTAATTTTTTAAAAACTTTCCAACTACTTTGTGTATATGTGTGCACACACACAAAACATAAGTAATAATGAACTGCTAGATATATGACTTACATTTCTATTTTATTTGGTATCTTTGTAGTCATTAAGTTAAGGAAGGGAAATTAAATTCCATTCTAGACTGTATTTTTAGTTTCTTTCTAGCTTTTGGAGGAAAACTAATTTATGTTGTCTTCCAAACTGACACATATACCATGAAGCTACAGAATAAATGGTTCTTCAAATTTTGGGAAATTTGGGCAAACTCTGTCCGAGCTTACATAATTAAAAAAAAAAAACAAACATTCAAATGAATTGACTAGCCTAATTTTTCTGTGCCCTCTACTTTAAAATGGCACAAAACTTCTTTCACATAAATTGAACAACCTAAGAAATAATATACAAATAGTATTGGGAATATAAAAGTAAGAAAAATCAAATTTAATGTTTTTATTTTTTCTCCACCAGCCCTAATCTAAGTGTTCATGGTTCAGTGGGGATGTATTTAGGCCTCAACCTAGCAAACCACTCAAACACACTTTATATTTTAGTTTAAATTATATGTAGGACTGCTGCCTACTTGTTGATTTTCTTTCTTAAAGTGTGTGGTTTGTGATTCAACAGTTAAAACTAATATTTCAAATAAAATTTTTCTTGAAATCAGTAAATTTCAAAAGTAAAAGTACTTCCAGGGTCAGAATAATTTTTAAACTGAGAATTTGAGATATGCATGCATAGACTTGGGGATCAGAAAGATCTTTGAGGCAGAAATTTCCAAAATGTAATAGAAGGTATTCATCAGGAATAGCTTATACATGGTTGCAAACTGAGGAGGAAGAAAAAAAAATCACTTTTAAAAGGACATTATGAAATACATTATATATAAAATAATATATATAAAATACATTCTAAAATTCATATATAGATGTACTTTTAATTTAAAAATACTTTGGGTTTTTGTGTTATATATTGCAGGATAGTACCCTGTAATGAATGCAAGCTTCACAAATGATCCGCCATGATCACACTTCATGTGTTTTGGGGGGAGGAAAAAAAAATGAGACAAGTAACTTGCTTTTTCTTAAGTGTTTTTGTTTATTTTCAAATTTGTTTAACAAAAGAGCTTGAAAGCTGAGTGTTTGAGATGCTTATGTAGACTTCAGATTTTTGTGAATAAATCCCTATGCATCTAAAATGATTCAAATACTACACAATATAATTCAGTTTTTTTTTCACGAGGAGTACTAGAATTCATGGCATATTAAGCTTATCAAAGTAAACATATGAATATTGGCAGCCACTGAGGATTTTTAATATCACTTGGAATTGATTGCACAGCAGTTTTTTCACATACATCAATTTGTACCTGGAAGAAATATCCATTGTATCAAGCAGGGGAAATGTTGTCATTTTAATAAACAACTTTGTATACTACCATGTGTGTATGTGTATATATATATATATGTGCAGATAATATTTATCTATAGAGACAACTATCTCCAGTGTCTCAATGACTACTAAAAATGCTGGGTGCATACTGTAAACACTGCAGCTATAGTTCATAGTGGTCATCCAGGAAGGGACAACAAGAATGCCTTGGAAAATCCAAGGAAAGTAGAAAATCTATAGTTTAAAATGTTTTCATTTGATTAATTTTTCCCACAGAATTCCAATAATTAAAGGAAATACAGAAATATAACTCCTAGAGGGAGAATTGCAAAAAAAAAAAAAGAGTGGCAGAAGGATCTTGAAATAAATACTTTTATTTGTTTCTTTTGTTGCATATAATCCTGGAATATCATTTCAGCAGAAGGTAAAACACATCTGATACAAATTAACAGGGGGCAAGAATAAAAAGTAGGAAATTTGATAAAGAGAAGAATTCAAAAGCAGAGTAAAGGAAACATTAAGATGAAGTTTCAACAGGCTGGTATGAGAACAGATTACTATCATGTTTGCAATTTTCCTATAACTTTTCTAGGGCTTCCTTATCTTTTATAGAATCTATTTTTGATCTTTCACTAAATTAATTTCTTCTGTGTGGGTGCTGAATTAGACCAGTAATATAAATCATCTATTTTAGAAGAAAGCATCTGTAATATTAGTTTCAAATAATAGGAATATTTATGTGTGTGCTGCAGGTTTGTCATTCAAAAAAAAAATTTTAGAAGAGAGCATAGAGAAAAGATGAAGACTGTTCCTTGAGGTTGCTGAAAATAAATTTAATGAAAAACTGATATAAATCTTGGTGGTGGATCCTTTGGTGTTTTAAAGGAAACAAAAAAACCCAGTGTCTCCAGTACCTCACCCTCAGAAAAGTGATTTTTTGTAGGTACTTTATGAAAACATTGTTGACTTCATTATTTAGAGGTGGAAGTGGATAAATATCTCTGTATATATCAAGAGTTGCATGTGACCTTGCATTATTTCCTTCAGTAAACAAGTTTATTTTGTTCTTGGAAAACTCTTTTGGTATTTCTTTATCAGTAAAGCTGCGGGAAAATACCATATGCTCTGAAGATTTAGTAAGGAAAAATGATACTTGCCCTGGATCCTGCAGCTAGCAAATTTGCTGGATGCTAACAGAGGAGAGCAGAGCAATATACCACCAATACATGAAAGAACTGGGATACTGTTCTATTTCACCTGCAAGAATCATGGGTTGCAATAGTGCAGTCTGGAAACTATCAGCATACGGGTCTTTATATAGAATGGGTGTAATGTTTCTGAAGAATGAAAAGCAGACTCAGACCAGTGCTTGTGCTGGGCCTCCTGCATACCCAGCTTGACTTTGAAAAGCGGAGTCATGCTGGAGGAGTTGTGCTATTCCAGGTAGTTGCCTGACACATACTCCTCTTTTTTGGAGAATTAGCAGCATTTAACTGATTTGCACAGAGCTATAAGCTGGTAAATTAGTGTCAGCCTCTCTGAATATGAACTTTTATGCTTTTCTTAGCTTTTAAGTATGAAGAGAAATGGCCACACAGTTGTCACACTTCATGTATTTGGTTTTAATTCAACTGTCTTCTAGTTTATTACTCTTCAAGCAGCTAAATTCTCTAACTGCTAACCTTCGGTAACTAACTATATCTTTCTAACACTTGATTTATCACCAATGTGATACTTTTGATTTATTCCAGATATATTCACCTTTTCGAAGACACAACAAATCCAGGCTTCTGCTATGTTTTACATAAACTTCTTTTCAGCATTATATATTGCATGAATCTAAACAGTTCAGTGAAACTTTCATAATGCAAAACATTATAAATACTTTTCCTAATGATAATTGCTGCCTTTTAGCTTCATATTGTAAATTAATAGAATAGCAAAGGAACACATATGTATCAATTAGGATTTTATCTTTTGTTCATTTTCAGTGCCAACTTACTCCATGTAATATTGTAAGAAATTACCACAACAATTGACCTGGAAAATATGTTCCTTCATCAGAATGTGATCATAATTAGCATTACTCAGTTACAGAATGGTGTTAGTAGTGCCTGATGCTTGAAGTACTGATATCCTTTGATACTTGAAGTAACATATAAAGCAAACAGAAAACTTCAGTGAGTCCTGACTTCCCAGAGCTGTTGTCATTTTGACATTTATCTTTGTAGAGAAAGCCTGACCTTATACACAATGTTTCTGTAAGACATAGTTCAACAACTGTGTCAGTGCTAACATGGAAGTAAACTGATATAGGTGTCTTTTCCTTAAAATGCAGATTGGAAGAAGAAGAAAGGAGATGTTAGTTTCTTATATCATCCACAAAGATCTTGTCTGTGCACTGATCACAGCTCGCTGGAGGTCTAGATGTTAGCATTTTAAACAAAAATGGTCTACTGCTATTTGGAAACTTTGGTAATTATGACTTAGGGCACAATTGCAAGATCCAGTAAAAACAGAGACTGAATTAGGAACAGAGTACCCCAGAAAAAGTCCCTAACTACAAAGATGCATTCATGTTATCTTGATTGGAAGTATTCTACCTTCTACCTTTTCTCCTTGGAGAGCCAGTCTACAGGGAAGATACCCACCTACTCACCCCCTCCCCCACACACACCTCATCTCCCTTCCCCCCTCCAATATAATAATCTTAAAGAATTAGAATATAGAAATGATGCACAATGCAATTACTCACCATCTGCCAACCGATGTCCAGCCAGTTCCCAAGCAGCAGCTCCCATTCAGCATTTCTCCTAGTTTATGTACTGGGCATGATGCCATACGGAATGGAATTTTACACTGATATCTTAGATAAATTTCTTGAGTGTACCTGAGATTAAGGGTGGCAGCATTGTAATATTTGTCACTTGATAGTGATCCAGAAGACTGATCAAGAGTCATCCTTCTCTCCATGCTGGAAAGCTTTTTCCTGGAATACTGGAGTACTTACATTCCCAGAGACTAGCATCAGAAGGCATTGAATGTTGGATTGCTCAGCTTGCAAAATGATTCCACTTGTTATCAAGTGACCTTAAGGTTTTCTTCACTGGTTTAACTTGAATACTATGAAACCTGCAATCAAATGTGTCTGTGGAAACCATGAGGACAGAAAATTGTAACTTCTTCAAGATTAAAAGTTCAAACTGTGATGTCTGTACCTTTTAACTCCATAACTGGCTTTTACCCTGATCTCCATAATCCTGTTAACTTCATCATATTGAAGAGATCATGAAATTTTCTAAAGCACCTGGGGGAAGCATTTCCTTTCAGTTCATTGACTAAGCTGTTCTCTGGGACAGCAGTGTCACCCAGCTGTGTCTAGCCTTTTTATGCTTCATAGAATGGGTAAGGTTGGAAGGAACCACTGGAGGTCATCTAGTCTGACTGTTAGAGTAGTTACAGTCAAGGTTATAGTGTTCTTTACTCCTTTGCAGTAGTACATTATTATTTTTTACTATTTTAAATAAAATCCCAAAACCATCTGGGATTAAAAGCAATTGCACACAGGAGATGAGGACTTACCACTTCTTTTGAAATAAGATTTATATAGGAGAACTGTGAGAAGAGCTTATGAAAAACAGAATGGATGTTCTAATATAACACAATTTTTTTCCCCTTTTGACTTAGTTATTACTCTTAATATACCATGTTTCTAACTACGAATTAGGTTAAACTGTACTTCTTTTAGATACTTGTTGCATGTGATCTTGGACTAACTAGATAGCTTGCGTGTCTTTCCCCAAATATGCTGGAGATTTGTTTCCCTTGGCAAGATTTTGGATAGGTACATTGCATTAAATGGCATTCATACTACATGCAAAATAAGTAACTCTTCTGGGAAATGGTAATTTCTTGAATGAGAAGATTAGGAAGTCATACAAATTTTTATTTTTGAGACAGAAAGAAAGAGAAAGAAATTAGATAAAGAGGGGCAGAGAGAGAAATGCAAATTTGTAAGCTAGCTCCCACTTAATCAGATTTGTATCCCCACCTTTGTTTGGAAAATAGGACTTTAGTAGGTAAATAGTCTACTTTGAGGCAACCTGTAAAATATAGAAGCAAGTGCTGGGTATTGTAGCCTCTGACGGATTTATGAGACACTTACATAAAATAACTGGTGTCGTGCTTTAAACTTTAGGATATGTTACTGGGTTAAGATGAGGATGATTTTAAAGTACAATTGTTTGGCTTTGAGAAAGAAACTTAATCTGAATTGAAACAGATAAAAAACTATTTTGGCTTACAGGCTGTAAGAAAGGGGAGACTTTCTATTTCCTTCTTTCTCTGTTTGAAAAATATTAAATTTAGGATGAATTATGAATGTAAATGGCTCAAAACCACAAAGCCATCTCTACCCCCAAGAGAAAACGGTAGCAACTTTAAGCTTCCTAGAAGAGTAACTGTTTTCTCATTATATTTATTCATAGAACAATAAGTTTTGACATGAGAACAGGACCTCTAGGCACTATTGCTGTTCTAATTTCTTTAATACAGTGAAGGAATTCATCTTAAATAGGGAGTACTTAGACACAGAGTGGAATTGATGCCTCTATGGTCCTTTACTGGGCTTTAATAATTACTTTTTGTTACAATCTATATCATTAACTTCACTTAAGTTTATTACCTATTAGATATTTAATGGTGTGATAAACACTGCAGAAGATTAATGCTATTTGTGATCAGAGGGATGAAGGTAGTGATTGTCCACATGTATTTGGCATTTTGTACTTGCACCTCAAATCCTGTGTTCAGTGTTGGGCCCCTCTCGACAAGAAAGACACTGAGGTATTGACGCATGTCCAGAGAAGAGTAATGAAGCTGGTGAAGGCTCTGTAGCACAAGTCCTGTGAGGAAAGGCTGAAGGGGCTGAAGTTGTTTAGTTTGTTCAGAAGGCATGTAGTGAGTATCATCTGGTTTGTAGTGTTATTAAAATTTCACAAAACTATCTCTTCAGAAGGAGAAAGAAAAAGGAAATATCCTCAGATGGAGGGGGACCTAGCTGCCTATCATAGATTATGGAGCTTTTTAGGTAGTATAACAGATGATTATGAAGCGTTTGATTGCATAGGTATTCTCTAATTGAGAATATTTAAACAAGGACAAACTAAGAAAATGCTGTGTATGATTTGATGCACAAATATTTACCTACCTAAGTTAATGCTGGGCAAAGAAACATAATAGTCATAACTTCCTACTATCCCAGTTTCCTGACAGATGATAAAATTTAATTGAGACTGTTGATCTGTTCATGTCTTGCATTTATGACCTTGACTTCCCAGTGTAAAACTGTATGCCATTTTTTGCTCTTAAATGAAAATGTTGCATTGAAAGATAATATGAGCTATAATCAGTGAGTACACTTTAAATGACGCATGGATTGCCACACTCTAATAACTCGTCTTCAGTTTTTCAAATCCTGTTTCTTTGAGAAGAATAAAAAACTTAATTTCCATGTAATATATGAATATTTTCTTCACTTTTATTCTCCCTGTAAAAATAGGCAAGATATCATTATATATTCTGGGAATTTTCTAGTGCAAAAACTGACCTGAATTAGAAGTGTTGGGCCTTGCTATAAGTTAAGTCTTTGAGTCAGGAAGTCTGGACAGGAAAGAAGTCACAGAAATGGGACCAAAGGAAAAATATGAAAGAGGTATTTGTCTGGGATCGTTAGTTGAGTGAAATAGCCAAGGGGTATATTGGATGACCCCAAAGACTCAGGTAATAGAAATGGGATGAAATTCAATAGCACAGCATGAAAGGTCATATACTAGGGGCAGATAACAAGCATTTTTGCAATAAGGTAGGAACTGATCAGCTGAGGTGCTGAGTAGTCAATCACAGCATGGGTATAGGTTTCCAGTATGATGCAACCCAAGGGTATGTTAACTAATATATTTCTAAAAAAGAGAAGGAAATCCATAAACCAATATAGAGACCTTATTTTACTATTGTCTTATTTTCAAAATAGATTTAATCATTAATGGATGTAGGAATGTATTTTTAAAATATTATGTCTTTTAACCTTTAAGAAAAAATTGGAGAGTATTTCTAGGTATATTTCTATATAATTACTTTAAGAAGGTAAATATCAGTACTAGACATTAAGTCTAGTTTTTTGTTGGGATATGAACAAATGTATATTAGCTGTCTCTGAATCATACTGCGCGTCAATTTAAAGTCCAAAGGCTATCAGAGTCATGATGTCCTGGTTCAGCCTTCTAAAAAAAGCAAAAAAACACTGCCAAAACAAATAACCTATATGAAACAAATCTTTACAAATTTTGGATGGTTTGGGATCTGACTATTTGTAAGATCAAATGCAGTAATGGAAATAAAACTTTTAGCTATGTCTGTGGCATAGTTTTGTTGCTTTGTTTTGTTTTTTAAATTCCTAAATTCTGTGTGGAAAATTACATAAAAAAAAGATTTGGCCTCAACCTCTGTATGATCTTCACTGACCAAGAGTATGGACAACTAATATTTTTATATTCGTAAAAAGACATTAATATGCTTCAATGATGGATACAAGAACTTTACAGAAGAAAGGAGAAACTGGGAGATAAACATTTAAGGATAAGTGCTTCAGAGAGCAGTTTTGGTATATAAAAAGACTTTGGAAAGACTGAGGATTAATTTTTTTCTTTTTCACTCTTGTGAGTGAAGGAAAAGTGGGGGGGGGGGGGGGAGAAGAGCTATTCTGAAGCTAAGTATATTGGCCAAGAAAATGAATGAGTTAGGGTGGAAGAACAGTTTTTCAGAGAAGTATAGATGTTCAAAGACAGCTTCAGGAGTTTACTTCTGACTTGGTAACTAAGTAATTATCAATGACATGGTGATTATTTCCATGAATCCACTCAAAGAGGAGTACTTATTTGCTACTTATTTGTATGTAATACAGAGTGTAGTAGGCTCATTAGCTTTCCCTTTGGTCAGCAGAGCAAAAGGATATGATGGAGGAAATTAGCTCTCCCGGTGGTGAAAGGCTCTGACACCTGCCATGGCTCTTTTCCTGACTTGCAATTGCCTCTGCAATTTGCTACTCTAGCTGAATGCTCCCCCTAACTCTGGGCACATGGTAATTCACATGTGAGTACCTAATTAATTGGCTCATTTAATCAGTGTGTGAGCAGAAAAGACCTTATGCTCGCAGTATTTCTCCCCAGGAGAGCTTGCCCATTTGAGAGGTATGGTCTCCATGTCCCCTGATAGCAATTAACAACTACTGAATTTCTCCACTGAATAATCATGAAATTCGTCTGTCTCGGATCATTTCATGTAGTCTAATAGTGCTTAAATTTAGTATCTTGCCAAACTGGGGCCCATTAGAATCGACAGTAATTTCATGTTTTTTTTGAGCTAATTTAAATTAATACCTTATCGAGAGATGAAGCTACTTCATGCTTGATGTTTTTTGAATATTTTAAAAAATATTTTGGAAAAATTTAAATTCAAAAATTTAAATGAAGGGCCTTTAGATTCAAAGCTTTTTCTAAATGTTAAATAAATAAGATCAAAGTATCTTACTTGTCTACATAATTTGCATACTAACACCTGATATCATTCTGACCAAATATGATTACTTTTTTTTTTTTTTTTCAATTTATCTTCAGGAAAACATGATGAAAAAGCGTATGCTCTTGTACTTTTTCTATTAATATCTTGTTCAGAAAAATAAAACTTTGTCAAGGTGTTGTTTGAAACAGCCAGCACAGACACACTCATCATTTGACACATTTGAGTGAAGCTTTTGACTAGTAAGAGTCATTCTAAAAAACATAATACCAACATCTGAAAAAAGTCATAATGATAATATGAATGAAAGCAGTGTTTCTTTAAATCTATGCCTTTTAGAGCTTGCAAAGACTCCTGATCTCTAAAGCTTCAGATTTTTTTTGTAAAAGAGGTGTTGTCTCATCTGACTAGCTCTTGACATCTAGAAAAACAGTCTTTGAAGGCAGAGATCATTTGGGCCTGCATGTTCCTTTTAAAAACACATTTCAATTAGATCAAACTCCAAGTTGTTTCAGGTTTTCTTTTTCGGTTTCAATGCTATGAATAATTCATCTGAGAAGAACTGGAACCACCAGTCTGCTTGGAAAGGTCATCAGCCACTGTTAGAAATTTTGGAGACAACATTCTCAGGGGCCTCTCAGATCATGTAGCCAGGGCAGGATATGTTCACTTCTTAAACATTAGAATAAAATCAATATTTCAGTTTAATAATAAAAGTTAATCCTATGTCAAGAAAAATGTTAACTAGATTGACTAGATTTTCCTCTCTCTGCTCATCTTACAGTATTTTGAGTGCACTGATCACATGAGGTTACATCTAATTCACATCAATGGTACTCAAGTATATTAAAAAGTACTTTAAGCAACACTGACTTAAAAACAGTAAAACAGAAGAAAAGGTTCCCATTATTTCATAAACAAGGACATTACTTTTTCTATGAAGTATCTACAGTCCTAATTTTCACATAACCGCTCATAGTTTGAAGAAAAAGATGCTTAAGCAGAAAGTGTTGAACTAAAATACGGTAATAGGATAAGATAAATAAGATAAAGTAAGAGAGAATAGTGAAAAGAATGGCTTCTATTGCATTTTTAGCTCTTAATGCAATTTTTCCTTTTGCTTCAATTAATTTTTATTTAATTATAAAATTTCCTTATTGAAATTTCTCATTATTCCCTGGGTAACCTGCTAATTCGTTATCTATCTGTTGAATCCATGTTTCTTCAGTATAGAGAAAAGGATGTTGTACAAAGATGTCTTACAAGGATGTCATGACAAATGCTTTGCACAAGTCTAGGTAGATTACATCAGTTGTTCTTCCCTTATCCACCATAATAGGAGGCCACTAAAGTATTCAGGCATGATTTGTCCTTAGGGAAGCCATTTTGGCTATCACAGATCACCTTTTTATTTTCCATGTGTCCTAGCATAGTTTCTAGGAGGATCTGCTCATAATTTTTCAAGGCAGGTGAGACTGACTGGCCTGAGTTCCTTGAGTCTTCCTTTTTCCCTTTTAAAAAGTGGCCATTAGGTTTCCCCTTTTCCAGTAAATGGGAACTCCACTAGACTCCCATGACTTCTCAAATATGATGGAGAGTAGCTTATCCATTTGCTCCATCGGTTCTCTTGGGACCTGCAGATGAATCTCATCAGATCCCATGGACTTGTTCACCTTCAGGTTCCTTTAATTGTCTCGAACCTATACTACTTCTACAGCTTGAGGTTCTTCATTCTTACGATCTCTGCATTTGCCTTCTGTGACTCTTGTGCTGTGTCTGGAACATTTGCTGGTGATGTCTGAGGCAAAAAAACCCTATTGAGTACCTCAGCCTTTCCCATATCTTTGGTCACCAGGTCTCACATTTTCTTCTGGAGAGGGCCCATTTTTTCCCTAAGCTTCATTTTATCACCAGTGTACCTATAGAAGCATTTGTCGTTGTCCTTAACATCCCTGGCCAAGTTTAATTTTATCCTTACCTGATCCCTGGCTTTTTGGACAATTTCTCTATATCCATTGGTGGCTACCTCTTTTTTTTTCTCCACTGTCTGTAGCTTCATTTTCTTATTTATTACATTTAGTCCAAACTCTTCCAGAAATACTCTAGAATTGTACTGTAAATGATCTCTTTTTACTATTTTCATGGGGGAATAAAAAATGTCCTTATAGAACTTACATTTTTTCCCTCTGTTCCTCAAAAAAATCAACCCACAATACTTCAACCCAAAAAATCTTCTGAAGCTGACTTCTTTTAATAAATTTAATACCCAAATCCAGATGCTTGTCAGATGGTATAAATTTGATCGCATCTGAACATATGCCTGCCTGACTCGTACCACAGCCTTTCACTTTATGTACCTACTTATAACGAAAGGCACAGCAAAAGTGACAGAAATTTTTGTCTATAGTATATGTATGTCTCTGAAGTCAATTCTAAAAAAAATTGGTGACTAATCACTGAAACATTAAAAAGAGAAAATATTTAGCCTGCTAATTGACTAGTATTTTTAGCTTTAAAAAAATATTCAGAAATGTTACTTACACTTGTGCAACTGTAAATGCCCTTCAGAACAACAAAGTCAATATGGAACAAAGAGAAGACATTTCCAGAAGCACTTGGTTCAAATTAAGAAAATTTTGCTATAAAGTCTTTTAATATCCAATCATATCTGAGTTTAGATGGAACTTGGATAGACAAGTGTTCAGCATCAACACACAGGTATACTAATGTCCTCCTTCTAGTCAAGAAATAAGGTAAGATGCTCGCATCCAATTTTCTAGTTTATATACTGTAAACATTTAGCAGTATAAATGAGATGAACCACCAGCTTCTCTATCATATTAAAACTGCAACAGCGATAGAAAACAGAGATTAAAAGATAATAAACGAAGAGGTTTGACGGAAGGATTATATTAAAGGGTTGCAGTGATACATTTAAAATTACCATAAAAGTTCCTGCTATATTCAGTGTTCAGTGGCAATTTTAACATGCATTATAATAAATAGTGGCAAACAGAAATCTACCCTTAGCTGTGGGTTATGCAAGGTTGTTTTAGCATATAGTGCCTCTGAGAGTTCTAGATCGTTGCCAAAAAAATCAGCATGTTGAAATTAATTAATGGGTACCAAATTTAACGGAAGATGACAGCCAGATTTGAAGAGAGAAGTTATTTGCCTAATTTAATTTGGAGGTCAGGATTAAAACAAAATGAAGAAACTTCAGATTAAGGATTTTTTTTTAAGTATTTGGTATGACTGCAGTATTTAAAGCACTAATAAAGTCTTAAAGACATTCTGAAGTTTGATT
Organism: Empidonax traillii; assembly: GCF_003031625.1. Lineage (NCBI taxonomy): Eukaryota > Metazoa > Chordata > Aves > Passeriformes > Tyrannidae > Empidonax > Empidonax traillii. Next base: position 212,296 of record NW_020955995.1, on the reverse strand, counting down.
TCCCATTTATGTTTTCAGCCATTTATTTTAAACTGATTTGTCTGCCTTTGAAAGTGATTAATGCATGGAGCTAGACACACTGACTAAATGAAAAAAATCCCCTTAGGAACACTTAACTGAAAACATTGTCCTAGTTACTAAAATAATAATTATAGTGAAAGTTTCTGGAGATAAAATTATATCAAAATATGCCTCTGAGCTTAAAACTTATTTAGTCGAGCTAAAATTTAGCCTGACCCCAAATTTATTGAGTCAAACCCTTTGTTTACAGAGCTTTTTGTTTAAATTAAAAATAACTCGGTAATAAATCCAAGAAAGAAAATAGAAATACATGCCATATAGGAAAGGTCTTTTATGTGATTTTTTAAAAAAACAATCAATTTTTACATACATTTTCTGTATACAGTGAGATTTTATTCTGATCTGAAGCCACTTATGAGATAGAAGAAATTATAATAATTCCCAGAGCTGCAGTCTTTTTAATTAAATTTGCATTCCACCTCTGTGATAGATGAGTAGGCCCTTGATAGGAGATTAAAATTAAATGATGCCCCTTACCCAATAGTTAGATATTTTTGTATGTGAATTTGTGGGTTTCTTGGGCAATAATTTTAAATTAAAAAAATGACAAATGTACATATCTGTGTGTGCATGTGCATACACATTTGATAAATATTAAAACTGCAGTTTGCACTAAATTTTTCCTGTTTAAATCCTAAACTTATATCTAACTGCTTGAAGATATTTTACCCTCTCATATTTTAAATTCTAGATATCTGCTTAGTCTGAACCTTTACCATGGTTATTGCCATCCAAGTTCTTACTTCTTTATATTAGGCCATATGTTTTTAATTTCCCCCCCAATTTACATTGATTTATTATTGAAGTATTGCATTAAAATAATCTTAAATATTAAATTAAAGTCAATTTTAGGCATAGTATGGTTTAATATTTCCTAGCAATTGTCTGCATATTTTATAATGAAGTTATAGCATGTTAGCAAGCTTTTCTTAGCTGATACACTCTTGGTAGTAACTCCATTTCTGAAAATCAGTACTGAAATTTCTATTGAACTCTGTTACAATTTCCCAAACTGGATTTTAGAAGTTTTGACTAGAACCATAATGCCTACCTAATAGACCTTGGGAGTTAAAAAAAAATCTAAAAAGCTTCATTATCTCATTGCTTTACAGAAGCAATTTTACAAGTGTGCTGTAACCATATGGCTTACCAAAAAAAAAAAAAAAAAAAAAAAAAAAAAAAAAAAAAAAAAAAAAAAAAAAAAAAAAAAAAAGCAGTTGTTAGTACATTGGGTTGAGAAAGACTTTATTTTGCTCCCAATATGTATCGTTGTTTCAGGTTTATTTTCTAATCTAATTATTAGGTTAGTATGTATAGCATATGTATGATACCAGACAGGTATAGAAGACGTGCAGAAAGATAGGTTGTATAGATGGAGATACTGAGGAAAGAAACCAAGGACATCAGGCAAATCCAGAGAGCAAAGTAAAGCTGATGTGTGTATTTTATTGCATGGTTGGTTGTTAATTTCCTAATTTGTTGATGTAATGATCTGAATCTTTCTTGCATGTCCCCCATTCTCTGTTCACAACTGTTGTCTCTCCAGATCTTACACCCCTGAGTTAGAGATCCCATATGAATCTACTACAAATGAATCCCATATGAATTCACTACAAATGAATCTCACAGCAATTTTGTGCAGCAAATGTGAAGAAGAAATGTAGAGCTTAGCTTAGTTCAGCTACCTAAGATATTTCTTTTCCTTCACTGATACAAAGCATGCATATGAAGTAGTTAGATCCAATGAAGTCTTGTGTAAGGAATCCTTTTCTACACCCAGTCCGAGGTATCCCAGAGTATAGTCTGGTAGGAAGTGTTTTTACTGAGGATGTTAAGACAAGAATATTGAGTGATACATAAGAAAGATATAGACGGCTTGTGCGCTGACACATTAGACTTGTCACTTTTATCACACACTGAATTCAGTCAAACACATTAACATCCTTTTAGACGTGGTCAGATAAAAACAACCTTGAATACCACTACTTTTACAAGACTTTTTAAATAAGGCTGTCTGACATCAAATATAAGAAAATAGCAGTGATGAAAATCTTCTTTACTGAAGACATAGCTATATGTATCAATATTTGGTTATTCATCTTTCCTCTGAAAGTATTACATAGATTTCAATATTGATATTTAAGAGTTTTGCTAATAGTGTAATAAAGAACAACTCTTTTTTCTCAAAAGCAGGGCACCTCTTAGAAGTGAGATTTAATTAAGAAAAAATATTTTGTGCATCTGCTGCAGAAAAATACATTGGCAAAAGAATGAGAGCAGAGATGTGTCATTTTTGAAGAAAGGGATTTTTATTATTTCTGTTGTCTTTTCATTGTGAGGCCTGAACAGAGATCAACCTGTTTAGCAATATATTTAGCCAACTAGTAACTAGTTTATCAATATATAAACTTAAAAATTGTTAAACATTAAGTGGCAATGCTATTTTGTTCATATTTTTACTTCTACGAGTTTTGGCAGCATGTAAATAATTGGTCTCACTTTTCACTATGCTAAATTGTGTCTAGAAACAGAAGGTGTATGGTTAAACTCACAGGACAGTTAGCAATTGCTACCTTACTGCCTAAGCTTAGGCTAGGACATGCATCTGGTAGTAATACTTTGAACCCAGTTTTATTCTGACTGATAACTTATTTTAGCATTAGAGGAATTAATACGCCTTCTTAAAACATTCCTCCAAATAGGTAAATCCTCATACAGATAATCTGTAGTGCTTCGTACTGTCAGGGAGAAAATAGTTTCACTAAAATAATCAAAGCAAGTCTTATGCAGGTTTTGCAGCTCTGCTTTTCATGAAGGTCAAAGGGGGAGTGTGGATGTAGATTTAGGCAGGAGATAATCAAGGCAGTAGAGCAATGAAATGAAAAATAGAAAGGGAACACAACAGGATAGAATTAAAACCAAGTTAACTGCAATAAAACTGAAAATATAATGGATTGAGGGCTGGTGGGGAAAAAAAGAAGAAAAAGAGATATGAACAGAAAGCAGAAAGAAAAGATTTGGAATACATTGCAAAATACAAAAATACAGAAAACTGGCCAGAAAATGAAATGTGTAGGAATGCAAGGGTTTTGTTCTTATGTATGAACTGTGCACATTTTGGGTTGCATTTTAACAATTTTAATATCTTAAGATTTTTTAAAAATAAGCCTTTTGATTAAAATGTCTTACTTTTTGAGATAGGATAACATGGAGTAAAAGAATAAATCAGTAAATTATTTATTTAAATTTATGGCAGCTTTCTTCTTCAGAAAGTATAAATTACTCCTTCTGACTAATTTCTCCCCCATCTTTGTGCCTTTACATGCGTTGGTAGATATCTTGCCTTCCACGTACTTTTTGTGAAATAAAACTCATCTTTTTAATTTCTAAACCTGCAACCTTTATTCTCCTGAGTATTTCCATTAGCTTTACAAAGAAGATAAAATGGAAGAGCAGTATGATGAATGGCAGTTCCGATCTTCCTTTTTCCTATCTTCCTGTACTACAAGTGTGCTTGTAATACACACAATTTTTAAAGATGTGTAATTTTCATACAGGTGCTGTATGTTTTACTAAAATAAAATATTTACCACACAGAGAAAGCCTCTTTACGCCTTTATTACACTGTTTGTGTATATATATATATATATATATATATATATATATATATATACACCTCATTCTTTTCACAGTATCACACTGTCACGGTATATTTCAAAAATTTGGTTGTGGGTAAAGATGCAAGAAGGAAAAAGTAAAACATAAAAATTCAAAGGAGGCAATTTCCCACCTTTTTATACTCTTCCAAAAAAAGATTAAAAATAATGTAATGATGTAATTTTTGCAGTTCTCATCAGGCTGCAAATTCAGGAATGGTGTTACAGGTCAGAAAGTCATGATGATTTTGGACACAGGGTGACAAGGCTATGATACTGTTTCCAAGGCATAACATTTGTTTATTTATACAACTCTTTTTATTCGGAGTACCAATGCACATTTTGTATTTTGCAGTTTGTACTAGGCTGCATTTAATGTGGTAAATTTGTCTATGACTTGTTCAGCTGAATTCCTACAATGAAAATTTTTTTTTAATTAAATTGGAACTTCTATTGAGCTGCTGCATCTTCCAAATGCATCTTTACACATATCCTGTAAATTGTGGTCTTTCAAACTGTTATAAATACACTGTCCGTGGACTCCACCATAGAAGACTTACTGATTTTCAAAGCAATAGGTAAACTATTGTGAAGGATTTTTGTCTTACATTTATGGTACTGCAGAAAGCTTAATTTAACATGGTGATTTGAACATTTTTTTTATTAGCTGAAATGATGCTACTTTCTCATGGGATATTCATATAGGAGATACAAACCAAACTGGAAATACTCAGCTACAAATGCAGCAGCCTGTAAACTTGAACAAGGAATTTTTTTGCTTATGAGAAGGTTCTGTGCTATGTTTTGTTTTGTCACCTGTAGCATGGCATCTGTTATTTTCGCAGGCTATTCACCTTTAAGTTTTAGTTTTGAGTAAAAGACGTCTAGAAAAGTTTTAGATCACATTAAAGATTATAAATTACCTCAATATGTCCAAGAACACAGTGGGAGAAATATATAGTGTTCATTTTAGTATTCAAACCTAATTTTTACTGTCTGCTGTACTGTGGTTCTTCAAGTCAGTTTGTTGAAGAGTTGTTTAAAGGATTTGTTATAGAATAAAGCTACTTCAATATGCTTCCTATTACAGTTGAACCATTGCAGTTTATCTTTTGTTCTTGAACAGTCTCTACATGTCTTGAGTGACCTCTGTGTATCAGTCTCTTTTCTATTTACTCTTCTAGTGGTGCTGAACAGTGTAGTTCCTATGGTGTCTGGAGGAATACACTTAAAAGAAAGATGTTCATTTCCAAACAATCTGGATATTTATTGCCATATACACATTATTTTTACCAAGACACTCGTTCAAGAGTGTTTTCAGTAGCATCAGTATTTTAAGTCTCAATGAAACTCATAAAACTTGTAAGTTAATAAGCTTATTCTCATTATTATAACCAGTTATTTCATAGTCTGAGTGCTGTATTTTGGTGAATAACAACTGAATGAACTATTAATGGCTAGCCCAACTGTCATGACATCTCAGTATTGCAACTGAATAGCTGTGCGTGAAGTGTCACAAATAAAATGAGCGTTAAACTGCATACCAATTCCTGAGACCTTCCTTAGCTTGTTTGTTTTAGTTGAATATATTGAATGGTACGGAAAAATCCTATTATTTCAAGCAAGCAAGTAAAATTTAAAGGAAGCAGAAAATCATTAAACAGCTTTCAGATAAGCAAGAATACTTAGGAGGTTCTGAGAACAAAATATCATCAACCTTGGTGACTTGGGAAGGACCGTTATACGTAGGTGAGCATATATATCAAGAAATAATAAGCTGAAGTTAAACTAAAAGAAAAAAGACAGGCCTATTCTCCCTGTCTTTGTATACTAAGCAAAGGGAAATTAATAGGTTTTTTTAATAATGATGAAATTAGTAGTATATGTTGTTATTTTTGCAGGTCTCAATAAATAGTATTACCTCTGCAATATTTTTTTGCTCTTGTTTCCTACTTTTATATGTCTTCCATTTTGTTCTAAATGTAAACATATACATGGATATGAAAGTAGTAATCCCACCTCTCCTCTGATTTAAAGTCTTGGTGAAGGTATCATGCGTTGTATTTTTGTTGTAAGGAGGCAACTGCTTGAAGACACTGGAGTTGACTAATGCCTTCCTCATTCCCCATCTGATTGGACTTTGGTTTAAGGAAATGGGGAAATTTATGAAGAACTGTGGAACTGTGTGTCTGTGTCCCCAACACTGCAATGTGAATATACTTTCTGGCTTCTTAAAGCTATATTTTCAGTGAGACAGGTGAAAGTGTTGGGTGGAGAAGGCTTAGTCATGGGATTGTTGTCTGCAAAGGACCCCTGTTACACTCAAATCTTCTTATGGGCAAAAGAGGAACATGGGAACACTTCTTACAAGGCAGTCAAGTAATTTCTTTTTAGTCCAACTGTTCAGTGTTTCTCTGCTCTGTTGTTTCTAAATTTGGTTTTAATTGAATGCTTAGTGACAGAGCATTGTAATTTTCCAAAATGCACTCTGGGGTGAAGAAGATTTGCTAGGTCAGTTATTTTTTTAAAGGAGAGAAAGAAACCAGTGGTTCATTAGCTTGAGTTTTCTGAAGAGTATTGCTTCATGTCAACATTCTTGCAGTCAAAAAAAAAAATATATAGTACAGTGATATTGCAAGTTGCGTTGAATTGACACAGGCAGGTGGCCAGAACAACCACAAAACCACGGCTGAAACGCAAAGAGTAAACTTATTTCATTATCTCCCTAACTGGAGGATTCCGAAGCAACACGTGGGAAGTAGAGACACACAAGCAGGAGCACAGACACTGTTCAGGCTTAGTATAATCCTAGCGGTCAGTGCCTGCTGTTTGCACCCATTTATCAAAGACCTGCACATGCATAGCTTACCACCATGCTGTGATCTCCCATGTGCTTTTAGAATCTCTGAGCTTTGATGTCTCTCTCAACAGGGAGCTTAAGCATGTTCATGAGAGTGCTTCCAAGTCTCTGTGAACATCTATTTTATCTCTACTCAGAAATTCTGCTTCTCAAAATAGACAGAGGGTATAAAAAGCAGTAGTCAAAATATATGATTTCCCACATTGATATCCTCCAGGCTTTGGTATGCCCAAGTGGAAAATCACTTGAGCAGATCTACCTCTTCCTCACCAATCTTCCATTTGTAACTGTTTCCTTCCAACGCAAGTGATGGATATATAATTTTGGGCATCCAACCTGAATGTCCTGACAGTATAATATGTATGGAGTATGTGTCACAACCCACTTGGTTGGGGGTATGGTGTTTGTTATAAATTCTCATCAGGCTCAATAAGACACCAATCCATGTGTCAGGGAATTCTTATGCTTGTATAACTATGGTATAATTATCTTAACTCTGTCAACTAGTCCATTATTTAGTCTCAAAAGTGTTGGCTAACATCCCCTTTAATTTTTACAACACATTTCAACAGTCTTCACAACTTATCTCAATCCAGAGTAGGTGGTAAATTATACTAAAACAAAGCAAGGGATGGGAGCAAAAAAGGCAGAAGAGGGAGAAAGAGTTGTTAGATCCCTCAGTGGTTCTGCCACAGGGATGGTCCAGATGTAAGGTCAACAGAGAGAGTGAGAGAGGAAGGAAAAAAGACAGGATGGGGCCTGATCCACTTTCTTTTATAGTTAAGCTGGTGTACATCTCTTATTTAAAATACATTTTTTGTGTCATTTAATTCACTTATGCACAACAATCCCCTTTGAGCCCTCCAGGAAGTAAGTTGGTGGGGGAGGGTGAGTTGGCACGGTCTCAAATCAGAAAAAGAATATGTCTCAGAACAGTGCTGCCCTGCCTCCACAAGACCCTGTCTTCCAGTATGAACTTTCCTGTCCCAACAGCCAGAATGCTTGAGACAAGGCATACTTCTACCTGGTCCTCCACAGTATGTCCTGTCATTTAAAGACTGTATACCACCACATAAAGGTGGTGGTGATGAGATTGTACTGAGTGTATTAGTCTAAACTTTCCTTAGTTTCCTGTCTGCAAACAGAGTTTCCATAGTAAAGAGAAAGGCATTGTAGTTTCTACTAGAATAAGTAACACTAAAAGGTGTGAAAACTTTCCTACCATCCCTTATTCTCAAAGCCCATCAATTTCTATATTCCATTTTGTGTGTGTCATTGCACACCAGTAGGTGTTTGGGTTATAGAGCATGTTGTCCTAAAGAATGTTCACCAAAATATCAATATATCATGCAAAGATTAAATCTTATGGTGTGCATTATTAATTTAATGATTGCATGTTCCACAACTGCATATAATAACTTTTCTTGAGATTGTTCATCCTGGAGATGATAAGACTCTGGAAAGATATAATTTTGGTCTTTCTTAAAAAGGGCTTGTAAGAAAGATGGGGACAGCCTTTTTAGTAAGACCTGTAGCAATAGGACAAGGGATAATAGTTTTACACTGAACTTGCAGATGACACTAAGTTGGACAGTAGTGTTGATCTGCTGGAGGGTAGGAAGGCTCTGCAGAGGGTTCTGGATAGGCTGGAGCAATGGGCTGAGACAGCTGTAGGAGATAAGGTGAAGTGCTGGGTCCAAAATGGGTCACAACAACTCCAGGTTGGGAGTAGAGTGGCAGCAAAGCTGTCCAGTGGAAAAGGACCTCAGATTGCTGGACAACAGCCAGGTAAATACGAACCAGCAGTGTGCCCAGGTGGCCAAGAAATCTAATGACAACCCAGCCTGTATCAAAAATAGTGTGGCCAGCAGGACTAGGGCTGATCATCCCTCCGTACTTGGCAGTGGTGAGGCTAAACCTTGAGTACTCTGTGCAGTTCTGGACCTGTCAGTTCAAGGAAGACACTAGGTGCTGGAGAATGTCCAGAGAAGATCAATGAAGCTGGTGAAGGGTCTGGAACACAAGTAATATGAGGAGTGGTTAAGGGAGCTGGGGTTGCTCAGCCTGGAGAAAAGGAGACTGGGGAAAGACTTCTCACTCTTTGCGACCGGGCATATTCTGGCTGGACAGTGGAAAGAATTTATTCACAGATAAGTTTGACGAGCACTGGAACACTCCTAGGGAGGTAGTGGAGTCTCCATCTCTGGAATTATTCAAGAAATGACTAGATTTGGCACTTATTGCTATGGTTTATTTGGCATAGTAATATTTGGTTAAAGGTTAGACTCGATGATCTTGAAGGTCTTTTCCAACTTTAGTAATTCTATGATTCTATACAAAAATGTAGATCATGTTTTCCAGAGAGGTGGCACATGCCCCATCCCTGGAAACAGTCAAGGTCAGGCTGGACTTGAGCAACTTGGTCTAGTGAGAGATGTCCCTGCTTAGTGCAGGGGAGGTTGGAATAGACGGCCTGTAAAAGTCCCTTCCAACTGAAACCATTTTATGATTCCATGATTCTATTTAATCTACAATCTGTAATTACTTGAAAATGCATATACTCTACTGATTATATTTGTCGTTTTGAGAAGCACACTCACATCTAAAGGAAAATATTTCTCATTTTTCTTTCTACATTTTAAAATGCTTTTACAAAGCTTGGGAGAGCTCTGCTTATAACTTTATTCTGAATTGCTCAGGAGAAGCAAGCAAAGAACTTATGAATCAAAGATGTTTTAATAAGAAAATAAAGAGTGATTGCTTACCCTAAAATGTTCACTGAAAGGTTGGAATGTAGTTCATCAGGCAGAAATCTCTTCATGGCTCCTAATTCTAAAGAAAACATAATTTTTATGATATTTCTTTAAAAAGAAATTCAATTACATGCATGTACAGTATAAGTACTATTCTGTCAATAAGTAGTTTTCAGTAATGAAACACTCAAGAATCACTGGTGCATCACCAGTGTCCTGGTGTTGCAACAGCATCTGTAAAGTTCATGACTCTACTGGTTAACAAGGAAGGCTTTTTTTTTTTTTTCTATTTCCTTTGGCACTGCTATGACAGATAAAACCACAATTTTACCATCCCGAGATTATGCCTGAGATGCCTATTGTGACTGTTCCCTGGTCCTCAGAAGGATTTCCTGATTTCTTCAGTGGCACTGTAAATGAAGCGTGGAGAGAACATCAGAAATATCTATCTATAATTGCACAGCAATTACATGGGGTGACATTTCTTACAGCATGTAACATATGTGAAGTTTCTTTGGGTATTCTGTAATGTGAATTTTTTTATTTACTGGATTCAAAATGAACTGTGATACTATTGTGTTCTGTTATTAAAAATAAGGACAAAGCAATAATCTTAGTCAACATCTCCAATTGACTTTGGTAATGTAATTTTACATTAGAGGAGTCTCAGAGTCGTATGATGTCTCACCAGTTCATAGACTATGATTCTTATCACCTTTCTTAAAAAGAAAGTCAATTCTTGAGAATTTTTTTCAGGCTTTTAATTGAAATATAAAGTAGTTCCTATTGCTGGAAGGTTAAATTCTAGGGCTTATAGTTGAAACATTGGAGCTGAGGGAATGTATCTGCTTGGAGATTATGCTACATAAAGGATGCTCTATGCTACCATTATTTTTGATGTGTAAGACAAAGATGTTTTTCTGCCATTCTTAAATAGTTTCATCTTTTTCCACACAAAGATGGAGTTGCTGATTTAATTCTGCAAGAAAATTTCAGTTATGACATTCTATAATTGCATTTTGAGAGAATGGAAATTAAAAAGGCATTAGGTGAAATTGCCAGAACTCTTGTGATGATTTATTATTTCCTTTGAAATAGTTTTGGGACTATGTTGATAGACTTGCTGTTGTGTGTGACATTTCATAATAAGAGCATGCATTTGCCTTTTGAATGATAAAACAGATTGCTGCTCTTGCTTTTACAATAAAATTACAGATTATTTTATGATAATCTTGGGAGCTGGGAGGGACTGAGAGAAATGCAGCCCACTACTTCTGATAATATTCATTGCCTTTAGTCGTGACTACTCACTGTGCTAAATCTTTAAGAAAGTAAAACAATGAATAATCTTTCTCTGTTCTTTAAAATATGTGAAGCTGCTGTTAGTTATTAAACAGTAGTTAAAGAGCTGTTGGAATATTTTGACAGTAGAGCAGCAAGGGGGAAACCAATTAGAAAATAATCATCAGGCTGAATGAGCAGAAAAAGATGTTGTGCCTATCATGAATGGCAGGTGATGCTTAAAGAAGTTGCACAGTTTGTGTTAAAAAAATACTGCCTGCACAAAGAATAGAAGATTACAGAAAGGCCTGTGCAAGAAATCCTCTGAGCATAGATTTCAAGGACAATGGGACACAACTTACCATGTTTCCTATTACTCTTTACTCCAACCCTTTTTTCTCTCAAGTTTAAATAGGACTTAAAACTTATGAAAAGAAGGAGACTGAGCAGGTCTGTTTTGTTCCCTGTCGACCTCTATTTTTTTAAAGTCTTTGTCATACTATTAATATGACAGTATCTAAGTACGAAGATACAGGGAAAATTATTTTCAACACACATTTGACAACTTAATTTCTCTGGTTGGCTTATTCCTGTCCATATGATGGGAGTTTCCACCCACTTGGAAGGTGGCCTGAGCTAATTTAACACAGGTGAAGTAACAGAAATCTTAAGTGGGTCTGGGGCATAGAAGGTCAAAGGGAGAGTGAAAACCAAATGAGCAGCTGCCCTCTTTAGCTGCCAGTCTTTTTACATCTATAGCAAGTGCCCACATGACAGTAGGACACTGTCATGATGAGAGCGTGAATGAACAGTTCTGCATGACAATAGTAAGTGGATAGGTCTACTATGCCTTTCTGTAGTAAAAATATAATTTATGTAAAGTTAAATATCCCTGGCCAGTTTTTTCTTTTCTCTCTTTTTCCTAACTGATTTGTGTTTTCACACATCACCAAATATTTAAGTAGTTTGGAGGATTGCCTCACTTACAGGGTTCATGCTTTGTTGTCTCTGGAGCTCTCCTGTGTTTGTCCCCCCTCTCTGCTCCAGTCTTTGTTATGCCTGGGCATATAAAAGCCTTATGGTATGCTGAGGCAGAAAATTCTCTGCCTCATCCCCTCCTATTCTCCCATTACTGGATCTGAAAAAAACTCACAATTTGTTTAATTACCAGATGGAGATAGCCTGTGCATCAGCTCTTCTGTGCAGTTCAGAATTTGCTCTTTATGAAAAGTCAAATCAGTAACTGTCTGATAGATAATTTATTCTGTATTGATCCTGGGATTAAAAAAAAAAAAAAAATTAGATTTTGGAAATTGCTTGCATTATATTTTAAAGTTTGTAGGAAAAAGGTATGGATTCTTTCCCCTTTGTCTGAAACTTTTTTGTTCGCACTTTGCAATGTTTACATTACTTCCTTAGAAGATTATATTTAAAAGAAACTTTAAATCTTCTCCTAGCTAAAGAGATCTATTTTGCATTACAGAAGGAAAAAAGAATACAAAAGTATCTATTTATCTATCTATTTATCTATCAATCAAAAATACTGTATTTCAATTATGTTTTTCCTGTCTTCTCTACAACCCTCAGTCTTTGATGAGAAGACATGAAAATTCTATCACGTTAAAATTTGAAATGAACTTTTGAACCTGCAATGCCAAAAATTATTAAAACATCTCTGTCCTTTTTGGCTGTGACAATAAATTATATGATGCCAGTAAGAATAGATTGTATTGCAGAATGATTTTGAGTTGGAAAGATTGCACTGCACCACAAAACATACTGTAGCTAGACTAATCTTATTAAGAAGTACAAATACATACATTTGTTAAACCAGTATGCACACAGGAAGATATATAGTGCATTATTTGTTTCACAGTGTAGCCTTATTTTGTTTTTAATCATGCTGGTACTTTACTAGCATATATCTAATTTTTTTTCTAATATGGTAATTAGAGTTATGTTCCCCCTGTAATAACTTTACCATTGTTTCTGTGTAAAAGTTAATGTGTATAGTATTATATAAAGTATATAATGTCCTTAATAATTATTTGCTTACTCTGCCACTTTTTAGCTGAAAGGAACTGAAGTTTTGAAAATATTTCTTTTTTTTTTTTTTTTTTTTTCCCTGTAAGGCTATATGGTGACCTATATTTTTCCATACAGCTGGCTCAACTGGAAAGCTTTGTTGATTAATTTCATTCTGCCTTTGTCCAGGCCTATTCTAGGATAACAGAAAATAAAAAGCAAACATCTTTTCAGCCTTCTAAGAGGTACCAGGGTGTCAAACATTGGCTTTGATTTTTAGGAAATCAGTGTAATAAAAGTTTGTGTGAAATCTTACAGAAAGGGAAAATGGTCACTCAAACTAAAAAATTCTTAGGTTCTTATCTTTTTATCTTCAGCTGACCTCATACATTCTCCCACATCCGTTCCCCTTTTATTTAGGCATTTATTTGTTTGCTTGTTATTTAGAATAAACTACAACTTCAGTATCCATGAAAATCTTGGTTAGAGGAGGGGTCAGCAGAAATAGTGTCAGTGTTATGGAAATTCAACGCATATTTTTGAAGTCTCTTATCAATGCTAGAAAATCAAATGTAATTTCCAAACAAATCCTTTACATGCTCATTTATGGTCTATGGATTTTGTCTGGAAAATATGTATATATTTTTTCATTTTTTCTATGCTGCAAACTGATCAAAATTCCTTATTGGTATAATAAGTCTCAAAAAATAGAAAAGTATTTCCCTGTGCTGGAAACTGCATTGTTGAAGCACAGTGTTAAATTCCTCACATCAATATCTTCACACATTAACTTTCTCAAGTGATGCATTATATTAGTTGTCAAAAGGTGCATTCAGATGAATTTGAATTTTAACTTTTTTTTCCTTGATATTTTAGTTTTATTAAGAAAAATAAGGGGCTGTGCTGTTCATTTAAGGTAATGTACCTTTATTATGCTGAATAATGTGTCCATCTATAATTATTACTTCAACCATCTTTTTAAGTTAATTGCAAAAAGTATTATCTGTTAGGCTACTTCTCATTCAAAACAGAGTTTGGTATAAATGAGAACTGATCCCAAACTTTCTTAAAAACGAATGTAAAATCTGTTTGTTAAACTATATAACAGTGATTTAAAAGATGTTCAGAATTTTCTTACTAATTTCATAGAAAGCTTTTTGTGTCATAGTGAAGCAATTTCTTGACAAATTTTATTCCTTGACATTCTTCTTAAATAAAATAAAAATTGTATTCCAAGGTTGATACAATTTTTACCTCTTCCATAATGAATTCAAATAACTATGTTACTTCATATCTTGATAACGTTGTAGAGAAAATACAAATATAGTATATATACCTTCATACTATAGTTCTGTCAGTGTTAAAAGACCATGAGGAGAACGCTGCTTAATTATTAAAGTATAAAAGTGTAATTCAGATGTAGAGCTGTGCAAGTAAATCATTCATGATATGTACTCTGATTGAATATAAGTTGTGTTATCTGTAATCTTATGTCATGTCTAGTGTATCATGATTCATTTAAGAGAGTACTGCTGTTCTGGGTGAGATACTGAGAAATAACATCAAGGTAAAACATTTTGGTTTTGTTATCACTCACAGGGAACAGAAGTAATATCATATGGCAAACTTCCACATGTGCTGTTCAGAAACTTTTACAATCTGTTCATGCCTTTAGAGTAACGGAAAAAAATCCCATACCTTATGAAGTAATTTCAAATATAAAATATTAGAGGGTTTCACATGCTATCTGTACAGTTGCTTCAGAAGAACAAAAATAGAGGCTACATTCAACAGACAAATATATGTTTTACAAATTCTAGTTTACGAATGTGTCATATATTACTGAAAACTACATGTAATAAGATAAGCATTTATCACTAAAGAATGGTGATCCAGAAAATCTACAAGTGACCTAAATGTAGTTAATAGCAAATTCATAGCAGAAGCATATGTAAGACCTTCTGTCATGACTGAGTATCCTTCCACGAATTTTAGCACCCTTTGGGAACAGACTTCTTGCAATCTTCTTAATCAAGGTTCTGCTTCCATATAGAATTTTATGTCTATGTGATAAGGAGATAAAAAACCAAAAAGGAAGAGTAGGTTTACTCATTTCAGTGTTCACCTAAAGGTGGGAGCTTAAGTGCAGTCCTGAGTTTTTGGCAATACTTTTTTTTTAAACAGCAATGCAATGTTAAATTCATGTGACCTTTAATCAGAATGCCAGTCCTGCAAATAATTCAGGGTTTTTTTATGGTTTAGGGGAAAAAATCGGCAGTTTCCAAGGTCTCTTCCCATTAGGCAGGGTTTAATTCTTTTTTTTGTATGTGTGTGTGAAGAGATACTGCAGGTCTTCTGAGTCACCTGCTAAACTCAGTCTCTGTTTGTCTTTGGTCTTAAATGTATCATTCAACAAGCCAGCACTTAGAACTTTACTTCAAAGATGGAGTGAGCTGTTAGAGGCTGAACTTGTAACACTTCAAAATACATGAATCAATAAGATCTTGAACAAAATATGTCCCCATGAAAAGCACCCTGAATAATACAATAGGGTAAATTCAGGTCCATATATCTTTCATTTTAGCTGGTACTTGTTCGCTAGAGCTACACAACCAACAGGAATCAGATGCTCTCTGAAAAATCATTCTATACCAAAACAACCTGAAACATTTCAGGATGTTAGATTTGTCAACACTATTGACTTCTGTGCCTGAATGCACTATAGATGGAAATGAAAAAAAATATTATTTAAATTCATGAAGTTCTGGAAGAAAAAAACTAAAAGGACAAAAAAAAGTCACAAGAATTTGAGGGTCAGTATTTACTCTTGGTGTATGTGCAATAGGTGTCATGGACCTAATTTTTTTACAGAATAACAGAATATTCTGAGTTAGAAGGGACTCACAAGGATCATCGAGTCCAACTCTTAAAGCAAATAGCCCATATAGGGGTCAAACCTGTAAATTTGGTGTTTTTGCACCATGCTCCATCCAAACAGCTGAGCTAATTTCTGGGCCTGTAATGGCTTTTCAGGTACTAAGTACTTATGAATTTGTTGGCTTGTCAGCTGCATTTTAGTTGGGACAGATCAAGCATGTTTTATTAGAACAAAACAAACAGACACCAATAATCTAGTATGTATTGCTTTCAGGGAATTTGTAAAATGTGAAATCTTACCAAAATCATCAATCATTTCAATTCATCACTTTTGTTTAGATTCTGATGACCTAAAACTTAGTGCTGTAATTACTTTCTGTACAGTAAAAACCTCAATGGGATTCTAGAATGATTCATTTGTAACAGCAAAGGAAAACATATTCCATGCATCAGATGGTATAGGTCAACATCACAAAATAATCTACCTAAAAGATGTATTGGTTTGTGAGGTTATTATTGCAGTTTGTCTGAACTGTTTTACTGCTGGAGACCACAAACTTTCCTGTATGGTGAAAATTTTAGATGTTGTCCAATGTTTTCATCTTTAAAATGTCCATCAGCAAAATATTTTTCAGCATGGTATATAAAGGATTAGATGCAGATGAAGAGAATTGCATCATTAGGATCACTGTTCGCCTTAAGGCTTCCAGGAAATGCTTTCTAATGATGCAGATTTGATAAATTTGATTACCTTTCCTTCCCTTTTAATGGTGCAGTGTTGCTAAAGTGTCAGTACTTTCAAGAGGATAAGTTTTTTCAATTTCCATATCCTTAAATCAACAGACGTTTCTAAAATATCCTAAGTAGCCTTTGGGAGAATAATTGAAGAGTGACTTAGAAGTGAATTCTCTCTGGCTTTGTCCAATTGGACATTTAAAAAATGAAACTTCACATCTAAATCATCTAGTGACCTTGGGATGGCTCATCCCTGAACGGTTGCCGTGTTGCAGTGTCTTTTCATTCATGCATACGCTGATATAAAATGAAGAAAATTTATTATTTATACTTCTGGTTGAAAGAGTTAAACTTCAGTGTTCTGTGCTTGTTTTTTAGTATACAAAAGGTTGTCAATCCTGTAAATTGTCCTTTCAATTTCTCTACCCAAAAGTGTCCCCAGCAGGAAATTAAAAGGTAACATGATATTCACTCTTCATTCCTTCTTGTCCTTGAGAAGTACCCTTCAGTCTTCTTACCTATAGCCAGCAGTAGCTGTGGCACCTTAATGTTGCCACTCACATTTTAAAAATGAGCATCCCATGGATGTGGGGGGAGGACAGCTAAAGCATACTTAGAGGCATCCCAGTCAGCATCCCTATGAGCTACCTGCATGCACACAGGCCCTACGAGGTTCTCCTGGGTTCTTAATGTGACAGATCATATTTTGCAGAACTGTAACTAGAAGTATGTAATTTCCAACAGGCTGTTATAATTTCCAGCAGAAAGTATGTACATCACATTCCGTTTCAATGTGATGCTGGTAACATAAATTAAAACACATGTGACATCCAAATAGGAAGAAAGGAATGGTAATAAGAAAAATAAACTATTGATAGGTTGCAAGTTCAATAATTGCTAAACTTCTTGACAATTTTACAAAAAATTAACCAGTGTGCTCTAAATTTCTGACCATTTAAACCAGGATAAATCAATAAGCCCAGATATTCAATATGGGTGGAAATATTTGATAATTTTGTCAGTTCTCTCTCTGATTTACGTTAACAATTATGTGAGTAGAGATAGCCTATTCCAGTGGGGCGATTGAGAGAATGATCACTTAGGAAATTTATTAATACATTGTCTTTATTGTTTCTAAGTTATGTGTGAGGTATCAGGTAACACTAAATAAACCATTAAAGAAATTAGTGAACCAGAGAATAAAAGGAAACCTATTGTGTGTTTGATACTAAAAAGGACACACACAGACACAACACATGATAGTGGCACAGACAGGCATGGAAAAGGAGCTGCCTTCAGCATCACCTGTATGCAGGACTGACATAAAATAAAAAATAAAAATGGCCAGTCTCTTCGCGAACGAAGAACCGGGGAAGGTCTTTCCACCTTCCAGCCTGCGCATTGGATTTTTTAGGTGAGACACAGTGTGCGCGGAACTGAGCCCACCCTTTAATCCTGAAGTTCATCTGCCGGGGCCAAGCACGCTTGGACGGTGGCAGTGAGGTCCTCAGGACGTAGATGGATTGCCTTACGGGCTAACGAGCTCCATCTGCCCGGGGAGGGGCCCCGACCGGGAATCGAACCCAGGTCTCTGCAGTGACAGTGCAGTGAATTTTCCCCTGGACCACCGGGGGCTCCCAGGACTGACATGAACACAAGCCAAGACAGCCACCTACCCTCCTCTTCTTTGACTGGTAGAGACTGAAGCTCAGTATTGACAATATACTCTCAATATGCTCTTGATTTACACAAACACTCACATTAACAGATCCCTAAAGTATCAGCATGACCTTTCATCTGGTCAACACCTATGACCAGTTTGCAGCCAATATCTTTGACCTGACTCCAGCTGCTGACTCCAGATCCAATCACTCTGGTCCTGCCAGTAGCTGGCACCTAGTCCCTGCAGCACACACAGACACAAACAGAGAGCATAGAATGTGGGTTTACACAGAGATAGTCAGGAAGGGATTTATATAATGGGAATACAGGACAGACTGTGGCAAGGAGGTGAAGGGCTCAGTGAGAGAAGTGTACTCACCAGCCCTGTTTTACAAGTGACCAACCTATTTCTTGTCCCTGTCTGTTTATTCACATTTTATTCCTTCCTGTTCCCCTCCCAGTGCACACTCCCCCATCTCTTTGTGTAGCTTCAAGATCCCTGGCAACATCCTGGACACTCAAGTTTGCATGCTTACCAGCAGCAAACTTCTGGTTTGCCTGCAGTTTCTTGGTAGCTCATTGATTTGTGTGACTTGACCACATTTGTTTCTGGTCATCGCCTCATTTATGTTTGTCAGGTTTGCATCTCTCTCTGTTCTCATTTATGCCTTTCCTCTTTTCTTATTATACCTTATACCTTTTTATTCTAGACCACAGTATTATTCTTCCTTCTAAAGCTGACCAGCAAAATAATGAAAGCTCACACTTCTTCTTCTGTCTGTTTCAAGCCTTCTGTATAATTGTGTGTCATTCCTGAAATGGTTTGTTTCAGTTG
This sequence comes from Empidonax traillii, assembly GCF_003031625.1. Classification (NCBI taxonomy): domain Eukaryota; kingdom Metazoa; phylum Chordata; class Aves; order Passeriformes; family Tyrannidae; genus Empidonax; species Empidonax traillii. Next base: position 193,531 of record NW_020955995.1, on the reverse strand, counting down.
ATCATTGTGTAATTACCATCTACCAATCAACCACTGGATACAGAAAGAAGCTCTCCCAAATAACTGACGAATCCGGACCAAAGATTTTAATTTATTTGCATCTCTCATTGTCTCATAACCTGGATGTTGTTTCATTCCTGTAATGTAGTTTGCTGCAGAATTGCAAAAGGTCAGTCTTAACACTTTTTGGCATTGATTCATTCTGCCTAAGAGAAACCTTGAAAAGGATTTGTGGAAGAGGAGGGGAAGGTTGAAGGAAATCAAGCATATTTCATTTTCAGTTGCATGCACGCAAAGAAATTTGGTTTCAGGAAATTTCAACAGGAACATATTTCCAAATAGTCATTTTTCTACCTTTGTTAGGAGTCTCAGTCTGAAACTAACTATGTAGCCTAATTGCAAGTATAAATGAGTAAGTTCCCATGCTTGAAGGGGACTGCAAGAGTATACTAGTCTTTACAAGGCTGCAAAATTTATGGAGTATAGACTAGCTTTAGAACATTATTATTCTTACAACAGTGAGGTCATACAGATCAGAACATTATTAATGCATAAAAATGAGAAACACTGCAAAAGAATTATTGGAAAATATTTACTGAAATGTAATATTTCACCCACTCATCTGTTTCAGCAGCACTCCTTTCTCCTTTTTAGCTTGATTTAATTGATCAGAACTGAATTATAACAACATGAACATTCACTACATCTTTGTCATATGCTGATGATGACTAAATCTTGAACTGCTTGAACAAAATCTGCCTTTTATTTTTCATTATCACCAATGAAGAAATGGAAATTTACTGTGAAAGCCCTATATCTTCAATCACAATTACTGACCACCACTTGGATATCACCTAGCAACTGTAAATGTTCAGCAGAAGCTTTCAGACCAGAGAAATCTTAGACAGGTTTCAAATATTGAATGTCTGAAGGAGTCATAATTTTCCTGCATGTATTTTTGTGAGAGGAGGAAACGGAACTAACTGAAACACATGTATGCAGAAGTATCAAAATCTTTTGCTTTAGGTGTCAGACAATTAACAATGCTCCCTGTGTTAGGTGAGAATCCCAAATATAAAATTTTATAAAGCGCACATGAAATACATGATTCAAGTGTGGTGAGCTCTATAGACTCATATTCTTCTAAGACACATCTGCTATCTTGTGTATTTGCAGAGAATTAAATTTTTTCTAATACTGGTGAGCTGAACATGACCAGAATCTTAAACAAAGATTTGTTTGCTTCTGTTCTTCAAAAATAGAATATAATGATGTCTCCAAATGCAAGTTTCCATCCTATTTGTTTTTCATCTTCCAATGTTAATAACATTCTGCTGATCAAATTCACATGCAATTATTTTGAAAGCCCCTGATGTTTTTGCCTTTGCTTCTTATTAACCAGATAATAAATGCTTATCTTTTTAATACATGAGGGATGAACACCTCTCAAATGTAAAAATATTCATTTTAGAAAAAAAATGTAGATATCTGTTTTAGACGTGTTGTGTCTTCTGAATCTCCATGAAGTTTGGCAACTTTCTACATAAAACATGGATCTTTCATTGTATTTTAACTTTTCTTGTTGAAAGTGCTGCAAGAAGCGAAGACAAAAGAATAGACAGGGTAAAAGGCCCCACAACTTAGCTGTTACATTATAGCACAGTATATTTATTTCCTTTATTCTTCAAGTTTTTATTTTGGCCTGTATGTCTTTGGCCAAGTACTTCTTTGTTAGCTGAACATGCCTATACGAAGAGGTGATTATTAATTTTTGAAAAGTACAGAAGTTCCTTTACCATTTTTCTTTTATATTTAGTATCCCTAAGAGAACTGGATTGTTGGTGAGTGAGTAACTAGTAAAAGTGCATTTTTTTTTTCATGGAAAGAAGTTCATCCCATTGTGTTAAGCTTATCAATTATATGTGCTAGCAATTTTGCAGGTTCAAAGGTACCACTGCAAGGTGCCAGATATTCGGAAGTAATCATTATGGCTTAAATCCTACTTTTTATTCATACTCTCAACTTTTAATAATTCAGATTTAATTTGAAAAAACAATAGTTTTCTTGAAAATGTTGAAGCCAATCTTTTAAAAAATCAGTATATTTTTTGTTCATATTGGTCCTAGATCAGACTGCACCAGGAAGCTTATCTCTGAGCTGAATAAGAGTAATAGCATTGCTAATATATGTAATTTAAACAATCAAAACAAACTTTTGATCTCCAAGCTTCAATTTTTTTTTTTTTAAATCGGAAGGAGTTTTACTCTGTGCTTTAACTGTCACATTGTTCATCTTTTTACTATTAAAATATGTATTTTTATATAAACTACAGTAATCTCATGGTTTTTCACAGAGGTGTGAATATACTAATCAGTCACAAATTTGCTTTACACAGTACTCACCTGTGCATCTTAGATTTCTGTGGGTTAATGACAAATCTTAACTTTGTTTAAAACATTTTGGGGTTGATCATTTTCTGTATTTTTCTTGTCATGTTCTTTTATGGTCCTTTGCATAATTCAAGCTGAACTTCATACCCTCTGGCTGCAATTAAAACATTCTAAAGGCTGAGAGCTAAAGCTAGTGGAAGTATTTTGTACTTTGGCTGTGCTTAGCAATTACAGATGCAACTTTACCTTCAGTTCAACTGAACAGCATCTTGTTTGTCCTATTCTAGTTTTACTACCAATAGTGCTTTGTATATCTGAACACAGCCAGCCCTCATATACTGAACCATATGAAGTTGTTAGGGTACATAGGCAGATGGGCAGGGGGGTGGGGGTAGACAAAATGAACATTCTCCAGCAGAAAGGTACAAAGCAAAATAAAGCTTGAAAGAAGCACTGGAGTATATTAACAATTTTTAAGTTTGGAATAGGAAAAAAGGAACAAATCTGATGTTACAGTGTTTTCAAAAGCACAAAATGATGGTTTTCCTATGTTTTGTTTGTACAGGGGAAGAGAGCAATTTGAAAAAAGGCAAAAATTATTTGATTAGATTGGGCTAATATTGATATTATAATGAATGAGCCATAGAGATGACATGGTAAATGAAAACAAAGTCTAGATCCTCAAGAAGGTAACATTTCATCAATAAGCTGTTAGGATTGCTGAACAGTCTGTAATAGCAATTAATAATCCTTCTCAAGCAATTAAGGATGTGCTTGGGAGAAAAATCACTGCAGTCTGAACAATATCCAATAGCTTTTACCAGTACTGTGGAATGACTTAACTTTTTTTTGTTTGTTTGTTTGTTTGTTTTGTTTGTTTTGTTCCTGGGCCACAGAACATGGCTGTTTCAAAGGATAATTAAACTTATAAAGCTAAACTTGTAAAAGAAAACTTTATTTTTGTTAAAATTGCAAGGAGACTATGTCTTCTCTTTAAAGCCCGTGACAAAAAACCCTGGGAAGATCTTCAAAGGTATCAAGTGATTCAAGTAATTGAACTAAAGCTCATGAGCTGCTTAAGCACAGAAGCCTCTGATTGACTTCTTTTCTTTCCTTCCCACCTCCCAAAATCATGAAGGAGAACAGTGGTGCTGATAATATACTTGGTATTCTTTTACATAAATCAAGGAACAATATGTACCACAGGAGTAATGAAAAAATTCTGACTTTTGAAATATAACTTTCAAGGGAAACTGCACAGGGCACAGTGGGGAAGGCACCGCAGTTCACATGATCTTTTCCGTTAGGGGTTCTTCTTGAGAGAAAATAACTTGTAGAAGGTGTCTGGGATTTTTTGAAGTCCCTGAAAATTCTGAATCACCAGAAAAAGAAAAAAAGAAAGAATCAGAGGGTTGGAGCATTCAGTTGTGTAAGTAATCATTGATTAATTCATGTAATTTATATGTAATTTATAAAACTGTGTTCTTGAAATATAGCTGATTTGCTCATTGTCTGTACTAATGAACTTACTACAGACTATGGCACAGGCTTGAAAAGTGGCATGTGACTGTTGACCTACTTTCTAGTAAGGTTTCAACTAGTGACAATATTTTCTCAGGTGATATGTTGTGAGTGAGGGATTGTTCCTAATTCTTGTTATTCTCCTGTTTTGAGAAATGGAAAGCTGAGGCATGAGGAGATCAGTATCATTTATGACTGTGCACAGAGAAAGTTTCATAAAAAGTTATTTTTGGAGATGTACAACATCAGCACTGCTTTGGGAGGTTTTTTGAGAAATTGAGCTTCAAGAAAGAAGTCAGATGTGGCTCCTTGTCATAAAACGATTATTGTAATTTTGTTACAGTACAGACTAGGTATCCAAATAGGACTGATCTCTGCAATTGAAAAGTAGTGCTCCCTTTGAAGTAGGCAATCGGGTCTGCTACCGTGGAATTAACTAGACATTTTTAATCTTATTTCTCAAATACATACAAGTCTCTTTCCTCACTACAGAAGAAGAAGACATGCACCGTTCTCAGAATTCATTATGACTACTAGAAAAGTAGTTTAGTACTTGGAAACAGCTTCTTGTTTCCAAGTCTTTTGTTGTAACAATGAAACTCAAAGAGGAAGTATGGCTCAAGAGAATGGTTTATAAAATACTTGAGCTAAAGTAACGTTAACAAAAGTCAGGATTTTACAATCCTTCACAAAACACAGACAACCAACCAAACAACTCCTTCTTCTAAAGGAGAAAATAACCCAAATGAAACATGAAACCAATACAGGAATAAATAGTACACACAATTATAATGAGATTTCTTAATATTTGTAATTGCCAGTTTACTGTGATACTTTTCAAGATATTAATCTGGAAAAAATATTTTTTGTGTGTTGGTTCCTCTGTAAGCATAACACTGAGCTTTAAAGCCCTTTGAATTATTTTTGTTATATTAAAAAGTAGTCAAACTAAGATAATATTTATGGGATCTGGTCCAAAGCTTTTGAAACAGGAAAAAATGTTCAATTATTCCTGTTAGTTTTAGATCCAGATCATTTTTATATCAGGTTGGTGTGGAAGACCTAGGTTTGATTAGAATCATGGTTTTACAAGGTTAAGCTGCATAAAACTGGTTTAGCAAAGTAAGAATAAAAAAATGATTGCACTTTACAGTGAGTTTGTTCAAATAGCTGCATACTGTTGAAGATCCTAGACATTCTCATTATTGACCATCTATTTCAATAATTAAGAAAGTAAATTCTTGTTAAATATACCCTGCTTTTACCCAATAGGAAATTTTCAAGAGATTCACAATTTGTTTGTGCTTTTTTTCATCTTATGATCAGCATAAGCATCTGGAGGTTATATTTCATTTAACTAATGTATAAGAACATATTGTGAATATTAAAAAACACCAACATTTTAAGACAGGTATACTGATATACCTATGTCTAGAAATAATACATTATTTTACATCTACATCTTTAAAGTAAGAGTACTATTCCAGATAAGTCAAAAATTTCTGAAGATAATTAGGTTTGAAGATACCCAACAATTTTTGATTTCTGTTGACATCAGTAGGTCTGGAGAATACAAGCAAAAGTCAGTGTTGGATGTGCTCTTCACCATAGCAAATCACTGCCACAGCACTCTCCAGGCTTTCCTCCCTAAGTCCTCATTATGTCATTAGGACAGCTCTCCAAAAAGACATCACTTAACTTCAAGTGCTTGTTAGCTTGTTTCTATTATCAAGGTAAAAGTTAAATGTTTCATTAGATGTGGATTGTATGCAAAACAGATTGAATGCAGGTCAGAACTGTGCTTCTGTGAGCTGGGATTAA